>NC_052481.1:11572076-11629821 GCF_009730915.1 Dioscorea cayenensis subsp. rotundata | reverse complement strand
GACGACTCCATGCTAGAGATGACGTTCCTAGAGGCGGTAATGATTCCTTGGGAGGTGGAGAGGACTTCCTAGCAGGCGGGGTAAGGGATCCCCTCTTTCAAAGTGGGGAACAGCTTCCAGTGCTCACATTGTGCAATTTCAAGGATGAAGATGAGAAAGACCTAGATCTAGACCGAGAGCGAGACCGTGAAAGTGAGCGGGAACGGGAACCCGAGTCTGAGGATGACCACAACACCGAACTTGAGTGGGATCAAGAATCCGAACAGCACCGTGCTTGGCCGGGCTTCGCCATGGCTTCAATGGAGGAGGGGGAGGAAGAAGAGGAGAGTTGAAACCCTAGGTCCCGTTTAAAAAAGCCTAGAATGAGTTCAGGGTTTTGAAAATGAATGAGAGAGAAAAGATGTGCTCATTTCAAGGGAACTGGAGGGAAGAGGGGGATAGTCTGGCTTTCCTTATTTCGGATGTTCATTTGTGCTATCATTTCCCCCACTTGTGAATGAAATGAGTTTTGAACTAACTCACTTCAGTATTTTTTTTACTGAAGTGAGGGGGAAGCCAATCTATAAAAACTTGTTTTCTCTCACTTAAAAAGTCTTTTTTGAACTCATAGAACTTCATCTAACACAAAAATTTTTATGTTATAGTCTCACGTTTTAACAAATGAACACCAAAAGTACTAGAAGTGATATTACTTCTCCCACTTCTGAAAGTGTCATTTCGCCTACTCCTCATTTTAGCTCACTTCTCCCAAATTTTTGGAATAGCACTTAGATTGGATAGCATTGGATGTGCGCGGCGTATCGTTGAGATTTAAGATGATACCATTGGTATTTTTTTATTTCAATTAATTTTTATTTTTGAGTATTTATTAATATTTTAAAAAATAATATAATTATATAAAAAATTATGAATACTTGTATTATAAAGTAATTGGTGCATTCATTTCTATCTATGAGAATTCGAAATCCTACATGTTGTTTGTCAATAATTTTTTTTAATAAATATGAGACAAACATATCCCATTTTAAAAAAACCAATCACATGTATAAATATGAAGTTAATACTTTACCTTGATGATATGTGAGTCCTAGATTTGACCTTGAGTCCTAACTGAAATGAATACCTTGCACAAGAAACTGAGTGCAACTAGCCTAAGAGGTTGTTGACTTATACACAACCTGATTTTTTAGACTCATATGCAACTCATCAACCAATCTGCAACTTGATTTTTTAGATGCATTAATTAATTGTGGCAATGTTAGCCTTGTCTTGCAGCAGCAGCCAATTATCCAATTTATGATTTGTTATACATTCTTTTAGATGCCATAGAATGCATATTAAATTTAGATGCCACTTGTGTTCGTTATCTCATTTGTTTTTATTTATTTATTTATTTAATTAGTCCAAATATTATACTACTTTCAATTATGGGAATGCATTTCATGTTCTATGTAAAGAAAGTCATTGATTAAATTTATGTTATTAATGAGAGTGGTTTTTGAGGAAAGGTCTGTTCAATGGACATTAATGGCATGAAAACCTAGGAAAGTCAGCTAATGCATGAAAACCTTTAAAATTTATCTAGTTTTATTTAATATTTGAGAATTGGTTTTATAAACTCAATTAATTAGTCAATTTACTCACTATCATTTAATAATATGTTTATTTTTTAATGGATGAAGGAGGAATTTGACAATGCACTAGTAGATAAATACAGTCAAGGGGTGGATGAGAATTCTATTAACCAAGACAAATTATGGGATGAGGTAGCCATTGGAAGTCGTAACAAAGTGATAGGAAAAGGTAATATTGTTAGGCAGATGTCTTCATCCACTTACAAGCCACGCTTGGGATCTTTTGAATCAAATGAACAACTTCACAATAGAGTTAAGGAATTGGAGGAAGAGCTTGCCAAGGCTTGTGCTAAGGCTGATGATCGGATATAAGCTGAGTCAACTCATCGCGAGTTATTTGAATCATCATTGCTTGCCGCACTTCGTGGCCAAGGTATTGACCTTTCTAGCATGTCTATTTTTGCTCGTATGCCACATGCTTCTCGACCACCGACAGGAGAATCACAGACACATGCCGATGAGCACTCTCCAATGCCAAATAGAGTTCATATTTCTCCATCTACCAATAATTCTCTTGAAGACATGGAGGATGATGTGTAGGATTTTTGATAATATACATGATTTATGTTTAGAGTTTTGTGGATTTATGTAGATTGGACCTTATTATTCTCATGCTATGATTGTAATAACAATTTTGCTTATTTTACAAATATTGCAATATATATTTTGATGAAATTAAATAAAGGTTTTATTATTAAATAAATCCATTTATAAATTTTTTAAAGAAAACTGTTCCAAATTTTTTGACAAAAACCATGCCAATATCCTTACTAAATTTGAAACTGTGCCTAAAAAAGTGACAAAAAATGTGGCAGCAACTATATTATATTTAAAATTGTGCCAAAAATCATGACAAAAAATGTGACAAAAATTGTCTTTGTGCTAAAACCATGTCAAAATTGACTGTATAAACCGTGACAAAGCAAAACCATTCCAAAAACAATGCCAAACAAACCTTGCTAAAAACTGTGACAAAACAAACCATGCTAAAAACCGTGACAAAAAAAACATTGCTAAAAACCATGACAAAACAAAACCGTACCAACAAAGGTCCCAAATAAATCGTGCCAAAAATTGTTACAACATAAACCGTGCCAAAAATGATACCAAATAAACCGTAACAAATACCGTGACAACATAAAACCGTGCCAAAACACAACCGTGCCAAAAAAATGTGACCAAACACCGTGCCAAAAAATATGACAAATAAAACTGTGCCAAAATAGTGACAAAATACCGTGCCTAAAACCGTGACAAAACAAAACTGTGCCAAAAGTAGTACCAAAAAACTGTTCCTAAAATCAATTTGTCACGGTCTTTTTGCCAAAATCCGTGCCAAATCTATTGTGCCAAATTCTTGTTTTTCTTGTAGTGTGATCTATGTACATTGATAACATCTTGAATATAATGAGAATATCTGTTTAATAAATTAGTGATTTATCTTTTTTTTAAAAATATATATATAACGAAAGCATTTATGATTTTCACATGTTGTATTCTCACAATTTTGATGGCCGTTTTGACTTCCTTGAAAAGCTACTTAAACTGGCTTGATATGTTGTTTTCTCCATGTCAGGATAGTTTATTATGGTTGGTTTAGTTGCTATTGTTCAACCACCATCTGGTGTTACATCAACCTGGAGAGAATTACTAATTATTTTGATTAGTTGAAGTAATGCATGAAGGGCATTGCCATCATGAAGATTTTCGGTCAAGCTCTGGTTTTGGCCATCCACCCATCTGTCGGAAGATGTGACTCACTCAAAAGGCATGACTCAACAAGTGGTACATGCCGTCAACTAGACTTGTAATTATTGGACAATATTGCCATATAATATTTATCTTAAGGTTTCAGTTACGAGTATTGCATTTACAAGATAAAGCATCATGTAATCCAACAGCAAAGAGAGCAACATTAGAAACAAGCAACATCATAAAGAAAGTCATTGTGCATTACAAAATATTATGCAGATGGTGCCCACATTTTTTTTTCTTTTTCTCGATAAAGGTGAAAAATGAAATAGAGTTCAAAAAAGTACATTGAAAGCTAGGACGATGACAAGGAAAAATTCCTTACCACTGATTTATTCTTTTCCCTAATGATATTTCAATGTTGTTGCGAACTTTTAATTACAGTAGTCTTTCATGATGTAGCATGAGTTCCCATTCATAGATGTTCTTTATTATGTTATTTGAAAGCTTGAATTACAAATTCAATTTCAGCAGCAAATCTTATCTCTAAACATGGGGCTAAATGAACATGTAACATTGTAATTGTGGGCCCCAGCCTTGTTTCCATTCATTTGTAAAGACCTTTCAAGCCGGGATTCTTGACCTCGTTCCATGCAAACCTTGAAAACCGAGAGAATCTTGTTCACATTATTTGGTAGCCATCTAGTTCTCACTTTCTCTCTCTAGAAACCTTCAAGAAAAAAAGGTCGAGATGGAGCTCATTGAGCTTTCTTCTACTCTCTCTCTATCTCACCATCAAAGGTTGAAGCTTTTGGTCTCTTCATGATCACACTAGTTTGCTTAGTGTTTTTTTCGCCAAAAAGCAAGATCCTTCCAGAGCCACAAAGCATCTACTCATGCCAAACCAATCATGCGTGGCTCTTCACATGTCCTGAGTCCATGGTTGAGGAGCTCAAAGGAGACTCCTTTTGTGTTTTATTTTTGGCAATCGGTTGGGGGTTGTGGCTGATGAGAAGTTGGAGTTTAACAAGATGTTCAATGATGGTATGACTAGTGATTCGGTGCTTGTTGATGATGTTGTCATTGTGACTTTAAGGGATGTGTTTTATGGGTTGAAGTCATTCGTTAAAGTTGGTGGAGGGACTGGAACTATGGCAAGAGCTATAGCTCATGTTTTTCCTTGTGATTTAAGTACACTATTCTTGATCCGCCTCATGAGATTAATACTGTGAAGGAAGCCATTAGTCTTGTTGAGTATGTTGGTGGTGTTAGGTTTGTCTCTGTTCCTCTTGCTAACACCACTCTCTTGTTGGATAACTTCTAATACCCCAACATATAGCATGTCAAAGCCATTCTCACGCACCCCAAGAAGTTGCTTTTAGTGTCGATCTGAGTCTTAGAAGTTGAAGGATTCTCTTTTAGGTAAGTAATCCCCGAGAACTCATGTTTTCATTATTGGAAGAATTTCTTTTTCTTGCCAAAATTATTATCTATTATTTTATTATGATATTCCTGTTTATTGTTATTAATCATAAAATTATTTATTGTCGAATAGGTATTTTCATGTATTTCTGATTTGTGGCCTTAATTAGCTATAGACTTAGTATTTATGTTTTGGTATGTTTTTTTTTGAATGACTACTACTTATCTTGAAATGTTAACGCATCATATATATTAGAATATTTGGTTGTAACCAGTTCCTTATTTATCTATTTGTTCGTATACGATGGGCTTACGATCACATTATGGTATGAGGATAAGATCAAAGCTCTTGAGTTAATATATAGTCGATGCTTTTATGTTTTAAAGAGTGTATGCTAATTATTGATAATATTGAGACGATGTACAGTTCTGTTGGGCATATATGTGTTTAGAGAAAATGTTAATGGGGGTGAATGTTAGATGTGAATACATCAAGAGAAATGTTGTACTATAACTCTGAGGCAAGGTTGAGTCTTGAATGTCAGGTTTTAACTTACTGTCTAGTTTGGAGATCATAGCTTTTCCTTGATGGTATCCTTACTAAAATTGTGAGGTTAGCACTTGGGAAATAAATTAAATGATTTGGTGGTTTAGAGTCAATATTTCAAGGTTTATTGGGCTGGATTATTACAGATTTGAGACTTCGACATTCTATGTTCATGCATGAAATTGATAGAATGAATTTTTAAGTTATGATAATGAGTTGAATGGGAATTGGGGCCTAAATTCGGAGGTCATAGAAGCACAATTTCCAGATGATTAAAAATTGAAAAGTTGTAATGATTTCTTTGATCTATCTACCTGCCAAATTTCATATTTATTGGATATATATTCTATAAGATATGATCAATTATAGTTGACATGTCTTGGAGGTATTATTGTGTAGACATGCAGATTTAGAGGCCAATTTCGGATTTAATATGTAAAAATTAGGCAAAAGTGTTCAGAATGGAAAAATATTCCTTATTACCATGACCTTCAATTTGCAAAAATTTCATGTTTATTGGATTTATAGATTATGAGTTATGACCCATTAAAAAAGACTTGCACATGATGACATCTATATGCAGAATCTTCAGACTTAACATGATCTTTCTCATTCTTGGAGACTAAAATTGGGTCAAGTATTAAACAAGGAAAAGGTTCAGAATTTTCCTAAGTTACTTACTACAAAATATCTTTGCATCTGATGTTAAATTCTGGGAGTTATGCATTTTGAAATGAGACATATTAGAAGTATTGTTATGCGAGCTTGTGAGATATAAATGTGCATAGTGATTAGTTTTTTTAGTAATGATTTGGGAAATTATTTATTTAATTTTTGTAAGTAATTTCTGTATTTTTCAGTTATTTTTTTCCTAAATTGGGATTATGAAATTGTATATTTCGTTTGTTTGAATATTTGGAAAAATTCATGAATATTCTGCATTTCAACCTTGAGTTTTTGTTTGAATGCTTTGGTCTCCAAATGAGCGATATGCAACCCTATCAGTGGGGGGTTAAACCCTGACCTTGTCGATAAGTAATTTTTGGGAAAGTGAGACTCGAGTTTCAGCACCGTGTCCGTTCGGTGAAATAATCAACGGCCACCGGTATTCAATCTCGGGTCACCGAGGGTAAATAAATGATATCTCATTATTTTTGGCTCGGATCCGTCACCGAGGATAAACAAATGACCTTTGGCACTTACGAGTGAATTTGGAGACATACTCTTGAATTTGTTATTTTTTTGGGTTTGCCCTTTTGATTTTTGAATTTCGCAAAAAAACACAAATATTTGTCCCGCCTTTGAAATTTTCTCGTATTTTTTTGATATCGTATTTTCGGGTTTTGAATTCCGAATAATCATATTTGTAAATATTCTTTATTAGAATATTTCACTTTGTATTTTGTTTTGTTTAAATTATGTTTTGAAGACCTATGCTCATTTCTGGCGAATAATTATTCGCAGTTCAGAAACCCGGTATTCTTTTGATTTTGGTTATCTTGAATAGCGTTACTACTTGAGAACTATACCTCTGTTGAACCATTTATTTTGTATTTGTTTAAACTATGTTTAAACTTTGAATTATTCTTAATATCTGAAATCGAGATTCGTAAAGTCTGTTGTTTTAAAACTATTTCTGGATTACTTACTGGGCTAGTGAGCTCATGGATTTTCTTTAAATCCTTTTCAGATCAAAAGTGATAGATCGGCGTGGATCTTGAGAGATTGTCTGTAGTTGTTGTCTTATCCTATTGTAAATGTTAAGTTCTTGTTATTGTGTATCCCTGTATTTTGTATTTTGGACTTCTATATCCAAGTATTGTGTACTTTGTAGAGTTTGTAATCTTGTAACTCAGTTGGGTTATTATAGTTTTGCCAGTCCTGAATCAGATTTTGAGGCCTTGCAGGCCTATGGGGCTCACGCCTTGTGGGTCTGCAGCCGTTTGTCTGCGCACCGGGCCTGGTGAGCCGGGTTCGGGTCGTGACAGTAATAGCTGCCATTAAAAGGAAATCTACAGTTTTTTATAAAAATAAAAATATGCTATATATTGAAGATATATAATAAACAAACACCATAATTATTATTGTTATTATTATTATTATTATTATTGAAAAAATGAGAAACCAGATTCATTCATTATTATATAGGCAAGGCACTCCACAATTAGCAAAAGAAAACCAAAAAAAAATTGCTAAGTGCCAAAGTTTAGCACCATGATGATAGGCAGACATAACTACAATATAAAGACTAGCATGAAAATTATGCATGTATTTGGTTTCTTGATAGGCCTGTTTGTTTAGCCAACATCCGCTTATCAATGTCAGTAGGATACCTAAAAAACAAATCAAAAACATATGAGATCACTAATGAAGACACATAAAAACAAAGCAAACAATGCTATTGTACTTGAAATAAAGTCCATATTGTTGGCATAAACCCATTGGCCCAAAACCAATGGAACAAACCAATGGATTATAATCCATTAGCCCAAATCCAACTCCTCTTAATCCATGGATCACCCAAACAGTGGTTGGCTTAAACCATTAACCTAAACCATGAACTTAATCCATGGATTAGTGCCCATGTGTTTAAGGAAAATGGTGGTTTTAGTTGCCCTATATATATGTGAGCCTATTCTCATTCTTAAACACAACCTTGAGTGAAGAATCAAGTGAAGAAGTGAGAGTGAGAAGAAATTAGAGAGAGAAGAAAAAGTGTGGAAAAAATATTTAGAGAGTTAGTCCAATCTCCTAGTATAAGAGAGAGTTCGGTTTTCTCCTTGTTATTAGAGAGTTTGTAACTCCCCGCAATTTTTCCCACTTAGTAAATTCTTCTATCTTTGCCCGTGGTTTTTTTACCCTAATTGTTTAGGGGTTTTTCCACGTAACATCTTTTGTGTTCTTTATTTTTTTCTAGCATTCCTTTTTATTTATTTTTATCATTGCATCGCTTCTATTCGATCCTACATTTTACAACAAGTGTTATCAGAGCTAGATCTTGGTGTAATATATCTACTTATCGTATGCTCTGTGGTTGCCACTATTAGTGGATCCTCCACATCAAAAAATAAGTTGGATAATTATTCACCTTTTGAAAGATCGACATCGCTCTTGCAAAGAATTTCTAATAGAAGCAATGGCGGCAAAATATGAGATTGAAAAATTCAGCGGGAGTAATTTCTCACTGTGGAAGCTGAAGATAAAGGCAATCCTGAGGAAGGACAACTGCTTGGCGGCCATCACCGAAAACCAGCTGAGGTCAAAGATGATAAGTGGAATGAGATGGATCGGGAACGCTGCTGTCGATCTTCATCTCGCACTTGCTGATGGAGTTTTATCAAGCATATCGGAGAAGAAGACGGCGAAAGAGATCTGGGACCACCTCACTAAGTTGTACGAGGCCAAGTCACTCCACAACAAAATTTTCCTTAAAAAGGAGACTCTATACTTTGCGTATGGCAGAATCTACTTCAGTGACGGGACACATGAATACACTGAACACTCTATTTTCCCAACTCACATCATTGGGACATACAATAGAGTCAAGTGAACGTGCAGAAATTCTACTCGAAAGTCTACCAGATTCGTATGATCAACTCGTCATCAACTTAACAAATAATGTCCCCACGGACAGTCTAGTTTTTGACAATATTGTAGCTGCTGTTCTGGAGGAAGAGAGTCGCCGCAAGAACAAGGAAGACAAGCTAGCAAGTTCACAACAAGCGGAGGCTTTGATGGTGACGAGAGGAAGACCAACAGAACGTGAATCTAGTGGGAGTTACAATCGTGGTAGATCAAAGTCGAGGAGTAAGAAGACTTTCAAGTGCTACCACTGTGGCAAGAAAGGTCACTTGAAGAAGGATTGTTGGAGTCTAAATAAAAAGGATTCCAATCCTCAAGGGAATGTTGCAAACACTTCAGATGATGGAGAAGCCATGGTGTGTGAAGCAGCAACTACATCAGGTAAAAGATTTACTGATGTATGGCTTCTTGATTCAGCAGCCACTTTTCACATGACCTCCCGAAGAGAATGGTTCCATCAGTATGAACCTATCTCTGGGGGATCTGTGTACAGCTGTAACGATCAAGCTTTGAAGATCGTTGGCATTGGCACTATCAAACTGAAGATGTACGATGGCACGGTTCGGACCATACAAGAAGTCCGACATGTGGAGGGCCTCAAGAAGAATTTGTTGTCTATAGGACAACTTGATGATCTTGGTTGCAAAATTGAAGTTCAAAACAAGATCATGAAGATAATTCGAGGAGCGCTTGTATGCATGAAGGGAGAAAAGATAGCTACAAATCTATACATGTTGAAGGGAGAAACTTTGCAAGAAGGAGAAGCTTCAGTTGCCACAAGTAGTCCAAGTGAAAGATGCACAATGACATGGCACAGGAAACTTTGGCACATGTCAGAGCAAGGAATGAAGATTCTTGCAGAAAGGAATCTACTTCAAGGTCTCACAAAGGTAACACTACCCTTTTGTGAACACTGCATTGTAAGCAAGCAGCATCGACTCAAGTTCAACACATCTAATTCTAGAAGCAAAGCAATTCTAGAATTGGTTCACTCTGATGTGTGGCAAGCACCAGTCACATCCCTGGGAGGAGCAAATTACTTTGTATCATTTATTGATGACTATTCCAGGAGATGTTGGGTGTACCCTATTAAGAGGAAGGGTCGATGTGTTTCAAGT
The DNA here is from genome assembly GCF_009730915.1 of Dioscorea cayenensis subsp. rotundata. NCBI lineage: Eukaryota > Viridiplantae > Streptophyta > Magnoliopsida > Dioscoreales > Dioscoreaceae > Dioscorea > Dioscorea cayenensis. The sequence continues at coordinate 11,619,826 of NC_052481.1, read as the reverse complement.
CTTCAAATTTTACAAAGCGCTGGGTGGAACTTGAATCAGTGAGAAAAATAAAGTGCTTGAGGACCGATAATGGAGGAGAATATACTAGCAAAGAATTTGATGAATTTCCGCAAGCAAGAAGGCATCAAAAAGGCGCTTCACTACAAGCATACACTCCTCAACAAAAATGGAGTGACAGAGCGGATGAACAGGACTCGTTGGAAAAAAACAAGAGCTATGTTGGGAGTCAGAGGCTTAGATAAGACGTTCGGGTAGAAGCGACCAAGCATCGCTCGTTATGTGGTGAATCGGGCCCCATCAATCGCAATCGAGTTGAAGACACCGATGGAGATGTGGACCGGTAAGCCGCTTGATTATTCGAACCTTCATATATTTGGAAGTCCTCAGTATATGTAATGTACAATACCCAAGAAACTACAAAACCGGATCCAAAAATCCGTAAAATGTATGTTCTTAGGATATGCCGATGGTGTTAAGGGGTACCGCCTGTGGGATCCCACTGCCCATAAGGTTGTAATCAGCAGGGATGTTATCTTCATAGAAGATAAAGAACAAGAGCAAGCAGATGGTGAAAGCACTTCAAAAGAAAGCACAGAGACTACAATAGTACAGGTAGAAAAAGAAGCTGAAGCTACACCAGAGCACGAGGTACAAGAGCCAGCTGAATCTGAAGTTCCAAAAGTTCGGCGGTCAACTCGTACAAGAAAGGCACCAAGTTGGCATTCTGACTATATTATAGAGGGTAATATTGCTTATTGTCTTCTAACTGAGGATGGAGAGCCATCAACTCTTCAAGAAGCACTGAACAGTTCAGATGCATCTCAGTGGATGGCAGCAATGGAAGAAGAAATTTATATGCTCCAACCAGAAGGTTTTGAAGAAAAAGGTAAAAAGAACTTGGTTTGCAGGTTGAACAAATCTCTGTATGGTCTAAAGCAGGCGCCAAGATGCTGGTACAAGAGATTTGATTCCTTCATCATGAGCCTTGGATACAGTAGATTCAATACAGACCCTTGTGCATATGTCAAGAGGTTTGAAGAAGAAGATTTTGTCTTCTTGTTGCTGTATGTTGACGACATGTTGGTAGCAGGCCCCAACAAAGATCTTATCAAGGAGTTGAAGGCACAATTGGCTAGGGAGTTTGAAATGAAGGACTTGGGACCGGCAAACAAGATTCTAGGGATGCAAATTCACCGAGACAGAAATAATAGGAAGATTTGGCTTTCTCAGAAGACTTATCTGAAGAAGATCTTGCGGCGGTTCAACATGCAAGACTGTAAGCCAATTTCTACCCCACTTCCTGTTAATTTCAAGTTATCCTCAAGTATGTGTCCTAGCAGTGAAGAAGAGAGGATGGAGATGTCTCGAGTACCGTATGCATCAGCGGTGGGAAGCCTAATGTTCGCCATGATCTGTACAAGACCAGACATTGCACATGCAGTGGGAGTGGTAAGTCGGTACATGGCGAATCTTGGTCGAGAGCATTGGAGTGTTGTTAAGAGGATTCTCAGATATGTAAAGGGAACCTCAGATGTTGCATTATGTTATGGGGGATCTGACTTTACTGTAAGTGGATATGTTGATACTGATTATGCAGGTGATCTTGATAAAAGCAAATCCACTACTGGATATGTGTTCACACTAGCAGGAGGAGCTGTGAGTTGGGTTTCAAAACTGCAGTCAGTCATGGCTACATCAACGACAGAAGCAGAGTATATGGCATCTACACAAGCCAGTAAAGAAGCAGTGTGGTTAAAGATGGTGTTGGAAGAACTCGGGCACAAACAAGAGAACATCACTCTATATTGTGACAACCAGAGTGCATTGCATCATGCAAGGAATCCAGCATTTCATTCAAAGACAAAACATATCAGAGTTCAGTACCATTTCGTTCGTGAGAAAGTTGAAGAAGGTACAGTGGACATGCAAAAGATTCATACCAAGGATAATCTAGCAGACTTTATGACAAAAGCAATCAACACTGACAGATTCATATGGTGTCGATCCTCTTGTGGTCTGACAGAGACGTAAGCAACATCGAATGGCAAGATAGGAAGAATGGTGTGAAGATCTGATTGCCTTTCAATCAAATCTTCAAGTGGGAGAATTGTTGGCATAAACCCATTGGCCCAAAACCAATGAAACAAACCAATGGATTATAATCCATTAGCCCAAATCCAACTCCTCTTAATCCATGGATCACCCAAACAATGGTTGGCTTAAACCATTAACCTAAACCATGAACTTAATCCATGGATTAGTGCCCATGTGTTTAAGGAAAATGGTGGTTTTAGTTGCCCTATATATATGTGAGCCTATTCTCATTCTTAAACACAACCTTGAGTGAAGAATCAAGTGAAGAAGTGAGAGTGAGAAGAAATTAGAGAGAGAAGAAAAGTGTGGAAAAAATATTTAGAGAGTTAGTCCAATCTCCTAGTATAAGAGAGAGTTCTAGTTTTCTCCTTGTTATTAGAGAGTTTGTAACTCCTGCAATTTTCCCACTTAGTAAATTCTTCTATCTTTGCCCGTGGTTTTTACCCTAATTGTTTAGGGGTTTTCACCGTAACATCTTTGTGTTCTTTATTTTTCCAGCATTCCTTTTATTTATTTTACTGCTGTACTGCTCTATTCGATCCTACATTTTACAACACATATATCATCCAAGATATTCAGAGTAAGAGCACTGTTCACTGCATATGCTTATGTAGTTAAGACACAAACAATTTAGTGTAATATCTCATTAAGCAAACAACTCACGGATGTAAAAAATGTGCGAATAGCCATTTCTTAAGCACCATAACTGATCTCTCAGGAAGTCCTCGTTGAGGCCTCCATACAGGTTGCTATTTAAAAGCTACATTATTTGCGGCTCTTGGTCCACAGACACCACTTGCAGTTTATCATTCCGAAGCTTGGAACTACCTCTTCACTGATGACTTCCATTTCAAATGCTTTATTTCTCTAATCATGTAATTGACCAGATATCAAATATGCCATCCACTTGAATTGCTTTGACATTGTGTGGAGAGCCATTGATAAATATGGAGCAGCACTAATCAAGCCAGCAACAGATTGAAAAGCCTGGATAACTGCGTGTGCTTGTTGACAATAATGTGTGTACATCCTACAGACCTACAAGATGTCAAAGGCAATACGTAGTAAAAAGAAAAAGGCAAGATAAGGGACGAAAACATTTTACATTGACAAATAGTCAAGATTTCATCAAGTAGATGGATAAAGAGTGGCATATAATTTGAAGAACAAACGAATAATCAAAAGAAGCATCCAGCTATATCTGCCAGCTCATCTAGTTCATCATATATAAAATTAAATATAATTATTATGCCACAAACCTTGTCAAACTTGTATTCCGAAATTTATTAATGTGAAAAAGATCAGGTCTAGCAAATAAAGTATGCAAAAAGTTCAAAAAAAAAAAAATAATAAAAAAATAAAGTAGAACAGCAAAACATATATGCACTAATGCAAGAAATACATGCATATGCTTGAAGAAGTTATTCTATTGCAAATATAATTTTCATGGAGCAGCAATTACAAAATACCTCAACATGGAAAAAGGTGGGCATTATAAAGACAATCTAAAGATGAACTTTTTAGTAGAACCAGGTGGTGTCAAACAGGCAATTCATTAATATGCTATATTAGTACATAGACTAACATTTCTGACAATGTTTAAAAGTGAATTGATAGTTTCAAATGGTACAGAAACATATGAGGATGAATACATGTTCAAGATGAAACCTTTATAATCTCTGAATGTTTGATAAAAGAAAAACAGAAAGCTTTTAAAACTTTGCTAAGAAATACTTCAATAACCAAAGCATAATTCTAAATTTGATCATGAATTGAATAGACTAAGTAAAGAAAACCTCATCAAGCATGTAGACAAGCTTGGTCCTCTTCCACTGCCATTTTTTCCCCATCGAGGAGTCATCCAACATCTTCCCACAGTTAGTCACATCCTGCAACCCCAGCAAATTACGTTGAACGGAACCTGAACATGAATCACCGGCATGACAGATGTCACAAGTTTCTCGGAAAAGTTGTCGAGCGGGGATATAGGAATATGGATCTGTCACGCCCCAAACCCCAAGCATTGACAAACGGCTGCATACTTATAAGGCCATAACCGAGTAGGCATGCAATGCCTCAAAACCTGTCTCATACTAGAAAGAACAACATCTGACAAGGACAATAAATTTCAAAAGCACAGAAAACTATAATATTCAAAATATAAAGAAAACATATAACACCATTTGACATAACTGTTAAATAAAACAAGAAAAGTACAGTTCACAACAAAAGAGAGTTTATTAACTCGGCAACCACTAGACGGCGACTTGCTCAACGACCTCACTAAGCCTTCCACCACTCAATCCTACTCCTGATCTGAAAGGGAATGAGAACAACTTAATGAGTTTGGGAGCCCAGTAAGCAACCACTAAAAATATCGGGATCACAAAATAGTTAAATAATTTTCAAAAAAAAATACAAAGTGTAACATAATGAAATAATATTAAAAAAACCCATAAACCAGAAATAATTCAAAACAAATTTAATTTACAAAAATAACAAGCATATAAGTCCCCAAACAACTAATGCCAAAACAAAACATTAGAACTCATTTATTTAAACTTGGTGACCCGAGTAAGATTTCAAAGCTCATATGTTTACCCTCGGTGACCAGAGCTAAAATATCAGAAGCCGTTATTCTTCACCGACGGAATTGTGCGAAACTATAGTTTCTATGTCAGAAGTACATGTCGACATGGTCAGTGTTTAACCCCCAATGATAAGGTTATTGCACAGTTAATTGGGGACTATGAGTTTCTATAGCAAAAATATGTCAAGTCTAAAATTATCGTCAATGCAATAATACTAAAATTCAGTGATCCTATTTTCTAACAAAATAATTCCGCTTATATCAACAATAACACATTTAGCAACCAACAATTAATATTTAACAAATATATGAAAATAATTCATTAGTTTGTATATTAGAGGGAAATACGGTAACTGGAATTCTGATAAAAAATAAATAAATGAATTTTTCATCAAAGCCCACAAAGGTCAACATAATTAATTGAAGTTTGATTAAAGTAAAATAAAAGCTTTTCATAGAAGCTCATATTCAACAGTATTCAAACCAAAATTAAAAACTATTAGATAACCATTTAAATATTCAATTTAAATATCCATTGAATAAACCAGAACTTTAAAACTAGTAATTAAATAACTAATAAAAAACAAACAATGAGAGTTTATAAATATTAACGAAAAATTTTCTCAGTGATTAAAGAAATATCATTAACAAGATAAATAAGTGAATAAAATAAAATTGGTAATTTTTCAAGAGTCGAAATGCATATACATATACGTGTATTTATATGTGGTTTACTTGCCTGTCAATCACTCAAAACCCCCTAAATCCTATGGCAAGCCAAATTTCTTCAGTGGAACCTATAGACGTGCATGCTAAGATCAAACCCCACGGAATTAACGTGATACCTACAAGAATTAGAATCTAGACCAAACTAACTTATCATTCTAGGATATAAATTTGAAAAATACTTAAAATCAATATGACAACCACCTCACAGAGACATAGGGTTAACACTGATTTTGACAAAACTAAGTCATACATTTGAGCTATAAACATGACTATAAACATGCTCCTATAATAATAACAAAACACTTTGCTTAAAGATTAGATAAGAAAATAATAAAAAATCCTTAAGTGTGCCACGCTACAATAAAAATCAACAATGCATAAAAAAATTTAAAAGTATGAAATCTAGTAGGCTATCTCATGCTAAACAAAACATTAATAACAATCATATCGAGGCAGACATTAGAATTAATACATTATGCTTTCTAGAATAAAACCTAAGCTATAGTGATCATGCCAAAACAATCCCTTTTATACATATGTATATATATATATATATATATAGATATATATCCATCAATGGAGCCAATGAGGTGAACATGCTCACAGATTTAACACGCGAGTCTCTCATACACTAGATTCCAAGTAAGGATGGTCAATAAACAGAAATTTCCACCACAGGAACATCAAAATTTGCATGCAAAGAGGCTTATAACACAAAGCATGGAATAGCAAGGATCTACTCAAATGCTAGCCTTTTCTAAAGAAAAATAGGAAAACAATTATCAATATCTAAAAGAGAATAGAGACAATTCTACACTCGGCAAAAGATCCGATGATGGGCATGGTTACCTCACAACTTAAGTGACACAAAACCCTTGACAAAGAGATCTATCCATGTCCTCGCCACCGGCACCACACACCAAAACAAAAGAAAACGAGGAGAAGAGGAAAAACAAACTAGATCTCTCCCTCTTCTTAACCCAAATGAAGATCTATAATGAGAGAAACAAAAAGGCGACTGCTAGGGTTTTGAAATATATATAAAATATAAAGATAAATAAATAAAATTCCATAACTACCATGCACGCACAATTAAATAAAATAAAAAATAAAAAGAAAAACATGTAGGGCCCATAGGATGCTATAAGAACCTTGGCATAACTGGTGAAAGGATGAGGGGGGTCATGGATGTGGGGAAGAGAAAGGATGGGTTGGGATCTTGGATGACAGCCGAGGACGATGAAGAAAAAGCTTGCGCGGGGAGGGAGCACGTGGTACATGTGTTGTTGCTGCTGGTGTTGTTGTTGCTAGTGCTGATGTTGCTAGTTTAGAAGAAGTTGATGGTCTCTGATGCATGCATTATCTTCGTATCCTCCGATAGACATCCTTGGTTTTTGTTGGCAACCAACTTGGCCTTCTCAAAAGGATTGCTTGTCTTTAAAGAGAGACTGAATTTGGTCACAACCAGAGTAGAACAGAGACGACTTATATGAGAAGAAGAGAGAAAGAGAAAGCCTTGCTATCTGACAAGGAGTAGAAGAGAGAGGACTTACATGAGAAGAAGAGCAAACTAGAGAGCTTGCTGCCAGTTTGTGTGATTGGTTGTATGAGGAAGAATTATTGTTATAACCCAGTTTTTTTTATACCTGTTACTGTAGCATTCTCTGCCAACACTGTAACACTTACTTGGTACTGTAGTAGCCCGAGAACTTGTTTAAAATCTCAGATTTTCCTTTCCATTTCACCTCCATCCTTGAGCTGTTTAGCTTCTCCTCCATTCATCGTCTCCCAGCTTTTGAATGATTAAAGGTAAATAAATCCTTTAAATTCCCTTAGGTTTAAATTATCTCTTTGCTTATTTTGTTAATCGTAACCCTAGGTTGGTCTCTATCTCCTTTTTTTTTTTTCCTAGATCCATTGAAGTGAGAAGGATATGAGGAAGAAAGGTGAGTGGGCTAACTAAATTTCCTTTTGATCTATTTCAACTTTTTCATCATGTATTTGCTTGATTTGGTGTTGTTTTGATGTGGTTGATAATATTGGAATTTTGTTTAGCTTTTTATGGAGTATCATAATATGTTTAAATGAGAGATTTTCAAGAATTTATTTCATGATTATAGTGAAGTTCAAGGCTTGTATATATATGTTGACTCATTATTATCCTATTTGCCAACTTATTTTGTTTTGTATAGTCAACTTGATAATTGTGGCATGTTGTTGATGAGGAAAACTAATGACCTTTGGGAGGGAGGTTTATCATTTTTTGATGCAAGGAGATTTATGTGAACCTTTTGCACTAGACATGGTGAATGGTTGATTTGGGTTGAGGAATAATGCTGGATGAATGATGTATGTAAATTGGTCATATTCTTGACTTATGTGGAATTCATAAGATGGAATTTGGTTGATGCATGCAAAGTGTTTGATATAATGCTTTTAAGGACAATATTTAAGCAATTACAAATTGATTGTTAGAATATGATGATATGAGTTTATGGATTGTTGGAGATGATGCTATGTGTGAGATTTTTGTATATTAATGTTAATGGCATGAGTATATATGCGTATATGAGGTGTGTGTGAAATTGTTAATATAGATTGGTACATTGGTGAAAGAAGACATTATTTTCCCTACATCTACTTTTTAAATGAAAAATGGTTTTAGATTTGTGAAGAGTGTGTGCATGTATTTATTCCTTATCGAGATTATTGTTTTTGTGATTTATTTGTTATCTTAAAAATTTGTGTAGTTTTGCTCACTAAGATCAAAGATAGAGCTTTTTCCGCTATAGTAAATCCCAGAAAACAAAGAGAAGGGATTGGACAATATGGACAATCCTTCCTAAATATAAGAGTAAAATTCCTTAATGAAGATGGTCGGATGCACATAAGCCTCTACAACCAATATGACAGCATTTGTTAGAAGATAAAAAAATTCTCACACTAAACAGTGATGAATCTTCATATTATAGTTGAAATACAATCAGTTGGGGCAAATATCGGATAAGCCATTACTCAATAAGAAGACAATAAAGTGTACTTTATGTTTGTGTTTTTAAAGTGCTACATAAATGTGACAATTCCAATAAATACCAGCCAATGCATATGACCATGCAGGGTGCATCTCAAGAATATCTTCTAGGTCAGCATACATAATGTTCTTTTGATCTATCTCAGAACTTGTCTTATTCTTGCAAATATTCGAACAATGAATAACAAAGACCTTTCAACATCAATTAACACGGTCACATTCAATTAAATTATATCTTAATTTTTTTTTATAGAGAAGTCTATTATTCACCGTAATTTTCTTAATCTGAATTATTAAGATACACTAAATTATGTAATTATTTTTAACACATTCAGGCCAGATTGTAGTAAGTTATGTGATAGGGCTCAAAAGATTACTCACTTTAAACTCAATTCCTGCCCAACAAAACAAATGCACCCAAAACCCAATGAGTAAGTTCCAACCATTTAAACTCGTTTCATAGGTCATTATATTGGGGCTATAACCAAGATCAATTCAAGTATACAAAATTGGCAATAAGCTAAACAGAAATAAACTTAAAGAAATTTAGATTTTAACATCACTGAGGTCTCAACTGAATATTAATACCAAATTTTCAAGTCCAACAACACAAATGCACCCCAAACCTAGTGGCTGAGTTCCAACCATTTAAACCAGTTTCATAGGTCATTAAATGGAGGTCATAAGCAAGATCAAGTCAATTATACAAAATTGGAAATCAATTAAACAAAATTGAACTCAAGAAATTTAGTCATCAACATCACGACGTCTCAACTGAATTTTGATGCTAAATTTTCAAAGATAAAACTATAATAGGCACATGCAAAGACCACTAAATAAAATTTTCATTTATCTGTTTCAAATCAGTGGATTTAAATCCTTTCTATTTTGTAAATAACTGAATATACTTGCTTTAATAGTGTGAAAGTACCTAGAATAGCTTTCACACTTAACATTAAATTATCTAGGTAGTCATATTTCTTTACCTTTCACCTTAACATTAAATTCTCTAATAAACCCAAATTATAAATATCCAATAAGTGATAATTAAATAATAACCCACTCCCCCAAATTGGGGTCTTTTGGGGGAGTGGGTGTTTGTTATTTTTATTTATTTATTAAACAATATTAAACACCAATACTACCCTTCACTTATTTCTATAATTCCCATTATATCCTCACTTATTAAAACCCCTATATTTTTTATGTGTCAATTAAAGATTAATGATAATATTTTTTTAATAATAATAATATAAATAGATAACCAAATATAAAAAATTGAATATTTATAGTATTAGTTTTAAAATAATATTATTATTTGTATAATAATAATATTTCACAAATAATATTATTAGTAATATTAATATTAATATTAACAAAGTTTTTACAAAAAATTCTTAGATATGTATAAAAAATTATTATGATCAAAAGCTTTAGCCTTGAAAATTAGACCTCTCCAAGAGAAGGGAACATGTAAGCAACACCTTTATAAGTGGATATGCACGTGCTTAAAACAAGAAAAATGCAAGGATTGAAATTGCAGAACCAAACAATAACCCAACAACAAAAGATAGCCACAATAATATATGATTTAATCAAGGAATGAAATAAAAAAAAAGAGTGTGATTTACAACCAAACACAAACATTAAAAGTTTTAAGGCTTTAAGCCCTTCTTGAATGGCAAATCAACAAAAACTGACAAATTAGAAACCCCATAATCAAAACACTTTCCAACAATGAAGACTAACCACATATTTTTCATTTAATCATGAAAAATAATATAAAAGAGTATTTGATGCAAAATCCAAATATAAACCAAAAATTTGTATAGAGCATTCCGAAATGTCATAGTAAAAATTTTAATCTTGGGATATATTGCTTTTAAAAACACATAATCCCTCAATAATCATGACATTTTAGTAGCATCATTTACCTTGACTAATTTTGGCAATGAAAATATGCGGACAATGTGATGTCCTTTGAAATAAAATTTCTTAAGAACTTGAGAATTATAAAAACAGCCAACAAGAAGACCAAAAATGAAGCAGCAAATCCCAAACATCAAACTCAGGATCATCTGTCTTGCAAACAACCACAGTAAATTCCTAACTCATTGGAAAAAAAAAATCCTTTTCCTAAGAGGCAAAGGCTGCGGCGACGACTTCCTAGAATTGGCTAAGGACTAACGGGGAGGCAGAGATGACCTTCCTGGAGGCGGTGATGAATCCTTGGAAGGTGGAGAGGACTTCCTAGCAGGTGGGGGAGAGGATCCTCTTTTTGGAAGCGGAGAACAACTTCCAGTGCTCACACTGCGCAATTGCAAGGATGAAGAAGAGAAAGACCTAGATCTAGACCGAGAGTGAGACCGTGAAAGTGAGTGGGAACAGGAACCCAAGTCCGAGGACGAACGCAACACCTAACTTGAGTGGGATCAAGAATCCAAACAGCACCGTGCTTGGCCGGGCTTCGCCATGGTTTCAATGGAGGAGGGGAAGGAAGAAGAGGAGAGTTGAAACCCTAGGCCCCCGTTCAAAAAAGCATAGAATGAGTTCAAGGGTTTTGAATAATGAATGAGAGAGAAAAGGGGTGTTCATTTCAGGGGAACGGGAGGGAAGTGGGGGATGGTCTGGCTTTCCTTATTTCGGATGTTCATTTGCGCTATCACTTCCCCCACTTGTGAATAAAGTGGGTTTTGAACTAACTCACTTCCAAAGTCTTTTTTTTACTAAAGTGAGGGAGAAGCCAATCTATAAAAACTTGTTTTCTCTCACTTCCAAAGTCTTTTTTGAACTCATGGAACTTCATCTAACACCAAAATTTTTATGTTATATTCTAACTTTTTGACAAATAAACACCAAAAGTACTTGAAGTGATATTACTTCTCCCACTTCAGAAAGTGTCATTTCGCCTACTTCCCCATTTTAGCTCACTTCTCCCAAATGTTTGGAATAGTACTTAGATTGAATACCATTGGATGTGAGTGACGTATAGTTGAGATTTAAGATGATACCATTGGTATTTTGTGATTTCAATTAATTATTTCTTTTTGAGTATTTGTCAATATTTTAAAAAATAATATAATTATATCAAAAATTATGAATACTTGTATTATAAAGTAATTGGTGCATTCATTTCTATCTATGAGAATTCGAAATCTCCAACATGTTTTTTGTCAATAATTTTTTTTTTAATAAATATGCGACAAACATATTCCATTTTAGAAAAAACCAATCACATGTATAAATATGAAGTTAATACTTTACCTTGATCATACGTGAGTCTTAGATTTGACCTTGAGTCCTAATTCAAATGAATACCTTGCACAAGAAACTGAGTGCCAATAGCCTAAGAGGTTGTTGACTTATACACGATTCTATATGAAATGAAACATAATTTATTTCTAAAAAAATTTATTAAAAATGAAAATAGTCATTTTTATATATCTGGTCATTTTATTTTTATTTTCCTTTGTATAATTTTTATTAATATAAAAAAAATTTATGCAAATTTGTGTCAAATAATTTTGTTTATTTTAAATATATTTTGGAAATATTAGTAATTGGTTAAATGATAAAAACTTTTAATTCTTCATAAAAATATATAATATCTCAAAACAAGATGAAGGTGTAATTTAATGGAATCCAAAGGTCATGTTTGTGGTTTATGTCAAAATTTCAAAGGAAAAAGTACAAAAAAAAAACTTTTGTGCTTGTCGAGATTTACAAAATAATCAGTGAGGCTTTTTTTTCTATGATGTGTGGTTCTCAAATTTACAAAACAAGGAAACATCATTACTAAGCCATTAACGATATTAACTCAAATGGGCAAGATCATCATTTCGTTTAAAACTAATTTATATGACTAAATATGTATATATTTTTAAGTTTATTAATCTCTTTCAAGTTCTACTTAACAAAAAAAAAACTTAAATTCAAAAAATCAAACAAAATCAAGTTGAAAAATCATGTTTTTAATGCCATATGGCGATTTTTTACATGAATCGACGATTTTGCCCATAACAAAGTTAACATCGTTAATGGTTTATCTTTTTTCTTTTTTTCCAATCTGGGAAAGCACGCATTATAGAATTGTAAAAAAGAAAATTATTTTTTATTTTGTAAATCTCAGAAATCACAAGTTTTTTTTTTGTACTTCTCTCAAATTATAAATATAATATGAAAACTATATATAAAAATTTGAAAGGTAATTCAATTCAAAAGGCCGGATCACAAAGCTGATAGCACAATATTACTAATTAAAAACAATGGTTTTTCAAATATTTTACCACAATGGCCCATGGGCTATGTGCACCAATGTGGCCTTAGATCCATTTTGTCAAATGCTAGTCAGCATAAGGCCCAAAAACCTAAAATAAAACCTTCTTCTAAAGCTTTTGGACTTGTTTTTAGCTCATCATTTTTTAAAAGAAACTATTGATTTTTTTAAAAATAAAATTTTAATTGTTTTTAAACAACAAGTATCTTTGCACTTTTTTTTGACGTATTTGTGTTTTATAAAACTTATTTATTAAGAGGGAAAAGTTATTTTTTAAAAACCTCGTTACATGTGAGGAAAGAATTTTTTATATAAAAATTGTGCCAAAATAAGTTTTTAAAAATAATTAAAAAAACAAATTGATCACCGACATCTTAATCTATTGGTATTGGTCTCTTGCTTAAAGTATTAATTTAGAAAAAACTTTGATGAAAACATAAGCTCAGCCGCTCAGGAAAACATAAACTCATATGTGTTGATATGTTAACTTCATATTTATTGACATCTTTGACATCCATTGAACCTTTTCTCTTGAAGTCTTGTATTCTATTCTGGTTCACAACACATCAAAAAGATAACTCTATGTGGTTCTAGTCAGCAGTAAATTATCTTCTCTGCTCTACTAATATTACAAGTGAAATTCTGGAAGACATTCTTGGAAAGCATTTTGTCAAGAACAATTGTTGTGGCTAATCTGCATTAACACACATGAAAATCTATTGCATCTTTTTTGTTTCTCTGCTTCAATAGAAGACTTGGAAATTAAAGCATACTTCTGATATTAACTAAATGAGCCATTTTTCTAGAGTTATGAATGCTCAATAAACAGAAAATGTAGAAATAAAAAAATATGTGTATATTCCTCAAAATTCTGCCATTCATTATTTAATCTTTGTAATCGTTTTATTTTTGTAATCTCTGTTTATTATGTAGCCTCTAATTGCAATGATTTCATGCAACAACATAGTAAGATCTTGTTGCCAAGGCAGGCTTGCATCAGGTCATTTGGAACATGTTGTCTGCAATAACCTTAGTCCTTTCGTGCAACTTTTAATTTAGGCTGAGTTTTGCCAAAATCATATTTTGCTCTGGAAATCGACATATGATGCAAAATTTATATGTTGAATCTAGCTCTTCTTAATAATAATATTTCATGAGTTATTGATTCTTTCAAATTCCTTTTCCTTTTTTAGGGCACTATATTGTAATATGTGGCTACAATTCACAAACTAATGAATTTGAAATAAGAGATCCTCCCAGACCAAGGTACTCTTTGACGGTTCCTTTATTTAAAATTTGAATAGAATCTGGATTTGATCTGTTGCACAAATTATTGTGACAAGGCTACTGTCTTATTCTCTTGCTATACCTAGCATATATAAAACTGTTTTTACTCCTGCCAATTAAAATATGATGTATTTCAGCTTTTTTGTCATTTTAAACAACTGTCTTGCTCCTGATGTTAGTCCTCCATGATATCATTTTGACTTTCAGTGTGCATATATCTGAATGCCTACTATTCTATATGCGCATTTTGATCTGATTTACTAATCTATTTGAACCCCCTTACCTCTTACAAATGAACAACTTTTCTTAGGACTATCCACTACAGTACCACATCCAATTTTTAATAAAATTGGGTTCATCCTTTGAGAATCTAATACGTGATTTAATCTGGTTTGCTTAGCCCTTGTATATTACTGTACTGAAGGACCTTGTGCCTTAGTCCACGCCACATTGTGTTTGTGTTTGTATCTATTAGTCATCGTATTTAATATACCAAAACCTTTACTCCATTATTGTGTGATGCCTGCAAGAAATATGAGAGATTATCTTTTGGAGTGCCTTGATGAAGCTCGCTAGTCATTTGGGACCCATGAGGACATTATCTTGGTAACTACCACTTTCTAAACTCTTTGCAAGAGAAGGGAACCTTTTTATGTTCCTCCATATATCGAGGCACTATCAGTGACCTTTTCTAATTTTACATCGAAATAAAGTTCTTATGCCACTGCTTATTAAATTTTCTTTCAAAGCACTATGAGTTGTCTTTTATAATTTACACCTAGATGCTAGAGGAGTACGTTTGTTAGACAATACTTAGCCTGACAATGCTGGAGAATGATTTTCGCTAACTCAAAGCATATAGATTCTAGGAATATTCTCATAAGTGTTATCTGTAATTGTTGTTTAGTGTTTGTTTACAAACTCAGCTGGCACCAAGTAATCAGCTGCTCGTTTTAGCTAGAGTACTTTTGGAATTTTCACCATCAAGTGTTTTGCTTTTTAAATTTCTTGAACACTTATGAGAATATTCTGTATTCCTGGTGTTGTACATTCCTTTTATTTTGCTTAAAGTAAAGAAACAACTTTTCTAGGCCTTGTTGTATTCTGTATTCCTGGTGATGTAATTAAAAGTTTACCATGATGCTCATGTTTTTGTTTTCTCCATGTGATATCTAAATTGAAGATAAAGAAGAAAGCCTGTGATTATGTTATTTGGTGCAGGTATCGTTGAATGGTAAAGACACAAACAACCTGTTACCTTAGGCGCTGACATGATATGCTGATATTGCCAATCTGCAGTATCATTTAGGATTCAGGGTGCAGCTGCACTTCAAGTATATTGCTGTTTATTTAGCTCAGCATTTCTCATTTCTCTGTACCCATGATCTATGTACATTGACAACATCTTGAATATGATGAGAACATCTGTTCATTAATAAATTAGTGATTTATTTATTTTTTAAATATATATATGTATAATGAAAGCATTTATGATTTTCACATGTTGTATTCTCTCAATTTTGACGGCGGTTTTGTCTTCATTGAAAAGCTACTTAAATTGGCTTGATATGTTGTTTTCTGCATGTTAGGATAGTTTATTATGGTTGGTTTGGTTGCTATTGTTCAACCACCATCTGGTGTTACATCAAGCTGGAGAGAATTACTAATTATTTTGATTAGTTGATGTAATGCATGCAGGGCATCGCCATCACGGAGATATTCGGTCAAGCTCTGGTTTTGGCTATCCACCCATCTGTCGGAAGGTGTGACTCACTCAAAAGGCATGACTCAACAAGTGGTACATGCCGTCAACTAGACTTGTAATTATTGGCCAATGTTGCCATATATTATTTATCTCAAGTATCAGTTACGAGTATTGCATTTACAAGATAAAGCATCAAGTAATCCAACAACAAAGAGAGTCACATTAGAAACAAGCAACATCATAAAGAAAGTGATTGTGCATTACAAAATATTATGCAGATGGTGCCCACATTTTTTTTCTTTTTCTTGATAAAGGTTAAAAATGAAATAGAGTTCAAAAAAGTACATTGAAAGCTAGGACAATGACAAAGATGTTAGATAAAGAGAGAGAGAGAGAGAGACTGGAACAAGTCGATATGCTTGAACACATTACATGAGTGACCCTTTGGGTCTACATATAGAAAATTATAAGTATACATATATGTCTATACATACATATACAATACATCAATACATCTAACACCCCCTAAAACTCAAGGCAGATCGTGCGTCTTGAGTTTGGATAATATGAATAGATGGTGATCACGTGTCTGCGCCTTGGTGATGAAATCATCCACCAGAACCTCTGTAGGAAAATAGTGAAGTGACACAGTCTGGGCACGTACATGACATCGTGTGAAGTGGGCATCCACACCAATATGCTTGGTCAGCTCATGCTTGACCGAATCTACAGCAATCTAAAGGGCTCCAGTACTGTCACAATGAATAGGAATAGGAGAGGTGATCGATACACGAAAGTCCTGTAGAATCAAACGCAGCTAAAGTACCTCCTGGACAGTAGAAGCCAACGCACGAACCTCAGCCTTAGCACAAGACTTGGTAATAGTAGGCTTTTTCTTGGTCTTCCAAACAATAAGACAAGAGCCAAGAAAGATACAGTAACTAGTGATAGAGACCCGATCATCAGGAGAACTGGCCCAGGTAGAATCAGAATAGGCCTGCAACTGAAGAGTGGACTGACGTGAGTAGAACAAACCACGAGATACAGTACCACAAAGATATTGAAATACCCGAATAAGATGAGCATAATGAACAGAAGTGGATGCCCCATCAAACTGACTGAGGATGTGAAATGCATGGGAAATGTTTGGATGGCTGATGGCTAAGTAGACCAAATTGCCAACCAGATGCGATAGCGAGAAGGATTAGGTAAGAGAACCCCATTAGAGGCACGAAGCTTTAAATGTAACTCCATCTGTGTAGCAGCAATATGGGTATCAGTCAAACCAGAGCGAGCAAGTAGCTCATAAGTATAACACTGCTAAGAGAGACGATAACCATCAGGATGAGAATTAACCTCGATACCCAAGAAGTAACTAAGTGGACCTAAATCAGTCATCAAGAAAGTCTCGCATAACTTCTGCTTCACAAAAGCAATGTGAGCAGAGTCATCATAGGTAAGGATCATATCATCGACATATAGGAGAAGAATGGTTTGCCCATGAGAGGAAGAGTGAATGAAGACGGCTGGGTCATGTATGCTCGGAGTGAAACCAGCAGCCTCAACCACTATACTAAATCGCTCAAACCAGGCACGTGGATAAATGCTGATACTATTGAAGAGAGAGAGAGAGAAAAATAAAATAAAATAAAAGAAAATAAAAATAAAATTACAAGAAGTGGCAGACAAATGGGCGTGAAAACCAAGCATGTAATTGCTAGCTTGATGTGGACTATGGCAGATTTGCAGGGAAACTTTAATGCAAGCCCAAATTTTTTATATATATATTTATTTACATAGTAGGCCCCAACATGTTGTCTCCTTTTGGTTGTAAAGATGCTTCAAAGACTGGTGGGGTAAAACATATTAGCTAAATAAGTGGTGGGTCCCGTGAATTGGACCTTCGTGTTTTGGAAGAAGAATAAAACTGGTCTTTTTCTGTGGAAAAATAAAAAGAAAACTCTTGGAAAGAGAATGCAAGAGTCCAAGAAAAAAAAGGATTGTATCTCCTTGTGGAAAGGAGTGGTTGGTAGGCAAGTGCGGCTGTGGGCACTCAGGGAGGCAGGCGACAGTGTTCCTGCTTGGGCACCGGTGTGACTGCGGTGCGAGTGATGCAACTTGATACTTGCTGGGTTGGTTTTTTTTTTTTGGTTAATGTTTGTGCGAAGGAGAAGATGGGATATGGGGGGTGGAGAAGATGGTGTGACCGGAGAGGAGGATGACTAAAGAAGGATGTAGACCCCACCAACCTGGTGGACCTACCTCTTTTATTTGTCTCCTTAAAACCTAGTTAAGTGCTAAACCATGTTTGCTTACCCTTAATCCCTTCTTCTTCTTCTTCTTCTTCGTGTCACCTTACTGGGAGCTTTTTTTCTAGAGAGAGGAATTTCCGGAGGGATTCCTGGACGTCATCCCATTAGTGTCTCCTTCTTGGCCGAATGTATACTCCCCATGATCATCTCCCTCCTCCATTCCTCCATCTCTCTTCTTTCTCTCCATTATCCCACTTGTTTTTACTTCCTTGGAAGTTGAAGAAGAAGGTCATCTATCGCTGGAGTTTGGGTCTCCACCGGTAGTCTTGGCATCCGGAGGCGAGGAGAAGAAGAACAAGTAGCCGCCGACGTTCTCCAAAGGCAAGGTAGGCTCTCTCACTCTCTTGTTGATGGTAGAATGTTATGCTAGAGTCTTGGGAGAAGTTTGTGTTTGTGAAAATCTAAAGCTTGGTGGTAGATTATTTTCTAATAAATATGCATGTTTTGAAGCTCTTAGTGAGTGATCTATGCTCTCATGTATCTATGGTTGCCTTGATGATGATGTTTGCATGTAGAGTTTCACCATTTTGATTTAAGTTTGGCTTATCCTTGCATGGAGCTATATATTTATATTTGCATGCATGAAACCATGGCTAGTGATTGTGCACGAAGCTATATATATGTGTGTGTATGCTTACATTTTCATGCAAGAGACTAAATAGTTAGTCATACTTGAACCACTTCTACCTATAGGTTTAGATCACTCTTGTGTCCCTTGAATACCTCAAGTTCATGGCATCCAAGAATGTAGATTTACATATATTTACACACAAGAAACCACCTCCATATGTATATACATATATGTTTGAAACCACTCATACATGTGCAAGAAACCATGTTCTCATTTGCATGAAACCTTATGTTTACACCCTTGAATGTTAGCTTGCATGATCCATGTCTTGGTGTATGAGTTTTTCATGCATACACATTCCCTTATATACATATATATAGATTATATTTAATTACTATGTGTGCATTTCTATAGGGCTTAAAAGGCATGCAACCTGGTTGGGTTATTGAGAATTTATATATATATATATATATATTTTGGCATAGTAAACCACTATATTGATAGAGCATGAGTTGTGTTCATTTAATTATATATATAGCATTTGATGTTTTGTTTTTTTTTTTTTGTTGCTCCCTTGAATCCTTTGAGCTCTAAATTGTGTTTAGAAAGGCCAGGGCTTGTTGTAGAGTGTTGGTATTTTAGACTAGCTTATCATGAGCTTTTGTGCTTGAACTCTTCCAAGTATTCATGTCTATTTGGTTGGTTTTCCCTTGGATTATAGGATCACCTTGAGCTATAATCTTGGATTTCTTTTGAATTTAGGAGATCACCAAGTAAGTAATCCCTTGAACTCTTGTATTTAAATTTTGTTGTTTTGGTTTATTTTCTTGTAAAATTTCTGAAAATTTATTTGCAATTATTCTTTGAAAATTATTGTGGGAATGTCATCTTATTTATGACTTATGTTTTTAGATGAAGAGAAGTTTCTATACATAGTTGGAACCATGGTATTATTACTTTGTCAAAACTTATATATGTTATTTCCCTTTATTACCTTTAATTATTTGACAAAATGTTTATCCTTTTTGTAATCCTATTTATTTCCAATAACAAAAAAACTTAAGTTTAATAATTGCTTGAATCTTTTGTCCACCTGCCATCAACTTAGATTATCTATTTATTATTTGGTTATATTTTTATTCCTTAAATAACCATTTGCCTTTATGTCCTTGCCCATCTCCTTTCTAAAATTGTTACCATCCTTGTTTTGACATTGTTTCTTTTGAATTTATTTGTCTAGCTATTTTGGAAATAGGTGGGCCATTTTCCTTCAATTGATGAGACACATTAGACTTTGGAATTTTTTTTTTTCTAATTTTAGTATTTTATTGTATTGATAATTATGCATTTCAACCTTGAGAATGATTGAATAATTATTTATTAGTTTCACTATTATTTATACTTGTGGTATTTTATTTTATTGGTAAATCATTTATTTTCTTGAATTTTGGGAAAATAATTGTGAAATGTTATTATTTCTTCAAAGTGGGTACCAGGCTTACGCATGGAAAAGTGACTATATTCTTTTACATTATTTATTTATCTGATTATTTATTTATTTATTTACTTTATTTTATTAGATGAATTTTTGGAAAATACTTGTGAATATTCTTTATTCTTGGCATGAAAATGTGTCTGAATTTTTTGGTCTCCAAATGAGCGATATGCAACCCTGTCAGTGGGGGGTTAAACCTTGACCTTATCGACAAGTAATTTTAGGAAAATGAGATTGCAGTTTCGCACCACGTCCGTTCAGTGAAATAATCAACGGCCACTTGGTATTCAATCTCGGGTCACCAAGGGTAAATAAATTGATTTCTGTTATTTTGCTCGTGTCTGTCACCGAGGGTAAACAAATGACCTTTGGCATTTACAGTGAATTTGGAGACATAGTCTGGATTATGTTATTTATTGTTTTACCTATTGATTTTGGTTACACTATTTTGTGTTATTGATTTTTGTGTAAGTTTCAGGTTTGAACTTTTGCCTTTTGATTTGTTTTGGATTACTTACTGGGCTAGTGAGCTCATGGATTAATTTTAAATCCTTTTCAGATCAGGAGCAGTAGACCCAGGAATCTTGGAAGACTTCTAGTAGATTTCTTCTTTAGAGTTATGTCTTATGGCTTATGTCATTGTATCAGTTGTATTGTTGTTTAAGAACCTCCTTGTAGGTCATGCTATATTTCATTTGTCTTGTATTCGAGTTTGGTTGTAAACCTTAAGTTGTAGTCTTATTTGGTATTTCTGTCAGTTTATTTTCTACTCCTAGTCTATGTTTAGGTTTTGAGGCCTTGCAGGTTCACTGGGCCCCGCACTATGGGTCTGCAGCCATTTGTTAGCGCACCAGGTTCGGGGCGTGACAAAGGAGAAGAAGAAATTTGGTCCCCAAATGAGCAATATGCAACTCTGTCAGTGGGGGGGTTAAACCCTGATCTTGTTGACAAGAAATTTTGGAAAAATGAGACTTCAGTTTCACACCGTGTCAGTGGTGGTTAAACCCTGGCCATCTGATATTAAGTCTTGGTCACCGAGGGTAAATAATTGACCTTTGTTACTTTCTGCTTTATTCTTTTGATTTTGATTATCTACAAGGATACGAACTTTTTCTTTAGTCTTGAAGTTGTATTTCTGAGATCGTATTCTGGGTTTTAAATTTTTGTTATTGGCATAGAAATATTCTTTCATTAGATTATTATACTCTGCATTTTGTTTAAATTATAATTTTTGGAGATTTGTATTATTCTGAAAATTCGATATGCTTGAAGCACACTTCTAAATTTTCTAGTTGGATAGTTTATGTTTTGGAAATGTTGAAATAACCACTTTCAGTGTTGCTGGTATTTTTTAGTTTTTCAGCTTGTTTTCACACAACTCACTGAGTAACCAAGTTACTCAGCCTCTCATCTTCCATCTTTTTAGGTTCTGGACTTTAAGGCTGTTGTGCTCAAGACTAGTGATGTTCAGCCTGTGGTAGAATGGATCCACCAATTTTGTTATTTTCTTGAAATTTGTGAAAACCTATATTTGTACTTTAGATTCTTGTATTCGTAAGACTGTCTTGTATTTCTATACCATTTTTTTCGTCCTCAGTTGGTTTGTTATAAGTTATCTTCTCTGAATCAGGTTATGAGCCCTTGCAGGCTTATGGGATTTATGCCCTGTGGGTCTGTGGCCGTTTGTCCGCGTGCCAGGTCCAGCGAGCCGGGTTTGGGGCGTGACAATTATTTTGCCTTATGTTTATTTTTTGGGATGGATGGGATGGGCTTTTTTTTAAGCCATCACATATCCCATGATGCGGAAATAATACAACAAAATAGATGCAATCCACCACCGATCGAAGTCCACGAACTGATATAGGATCTAGCAACTCACCACTCTCCGGATCTACCCAAAGAAATACGGAGTTCAGAGAGTTCTTCTCAATGTCCTACACAAGCTCAGAGAGAAGAACCAAGAAAAAATGGGGCACAGCCTCCAACTCTCCAGCCAAACATTACCAGTCCTTCTTTTGGCACCCAATTCAAGTATATAGCTCGTGGAACAACCATCCAAGAATATTAAAACTTAAAGATAAACAAAGGTATTAAACTAACACACACTTAAGAGATAATTAAGACTGAAGAGAAGCTGTAGAAATAGAAAGTAAATGAGTTTCCAGAAAACAGTCAACTTTGTAGGTCTTCAGTCTCGCAGCCATAACTCTTTCTAGGAACCTCCAATTAATATAAACTTTGTTGGGTTAGAAACTAGACTTCATTTTCTTTCCAACCATAGTTTATATGCATCTTTTGGACAACATAGTTGCTACAGTTTTCACGAACAATTTTACCAAAGATTAGGTGTTCCCCTGAAAATTCTTCAATATCCAAGTGCTTAACACTTGGTCTTGTTTGCTCTGCTCTCGCATCAACCCTTGCTTGCTTTGCTCCTGCATCTTCCCATCACTATACCTATTTTAAAATTGAATTAACCGTTCAAAATATGTTATTATGAACATAACAGTTGTAGATACAAAAGCAAGGATATGTACTGTAAATAAAGTTGTTAATTACATAGGTGGATGCATGACGAAATACAAAAAAGTTGGAGTCACTTAATACAATGTGTGTTGTAGTGCTTTGAAATTAGTTAACAATTATTTGTATTAATTGAAAACAAACAATTGATTTTCTTTAGAATTGAGTATTAACATTTGATTTTTCTAGTTGTATTATTGGTTTATTGATTGTGTTTTTAATGATCATCTCAATGTGATCACTTAATTAATGAATTCGTAGATATCAAAGAAAGGAGAGGAGAGGAGAGGTGAGGTGAGGTGAGGTGGGAAGAATAAAATATCTTTTAGTCCTTTGTATTTGTATTGAAATGATAATCTCAATGTGATTACTTATTAATCTTCACCGTTCATTTACCACCCCCAGCCCAAATCCCAACTTCTCGATAAAAAGCCAAGCAAAGTAACTTACATATTGGTTCTGAAGTTCTACCATCACAGTGACTGGAGATGATGATCAAGGAAGGGTTGGACCTCACGACGGTGCCTTGCATGAGTGTGTGTTCTTTTATTAGTGCCTGGATGGATCATGTTCTGTGGATTTGATTTATTATTATTATTATTATTATTATTATTATTATTATTATTATTATTGTTGTTGTTATTATTATTATTATTATTATTATTATTATTATTATTATTATTATTATTATTATTATTTGTGGATGGGGATTTATTTGGGGATTTTAATGGTTAGAAAAGTGATTTGGGAAAGATGTGTTTGGAAAAATGATGTGTCTGTTTGGAGTTGTTTAAGGGTGATGTTGGCAATACAATACTAACCCAGAAATATGTCCTGAACCTGCTGCGGCGTTGATCACACAGAACCAATCAATGGTTTTAACAGTTATGATTCAAGACTGCAGGCAGGTGAACACTGAGTGTTGTTTGGTTAACAACGCAGACATCGGTTTGTTTGATTCTAGTTGGTGATTTTCTTCTTCATTTAATGTTTGTAATGTATTATGCATGAATGTTATATTTCGGAATATATGTGATTGGCTTGTTATTGAGGAGCTATTTTTGTTTCCTTGGAGCTAATGTTGCTCAAGAATCTGGAATTTTGAATTAATTTGAGCTATTACTTGATATTTATGCTCTCCTCGTGGTTTTTTTAGATGTTTTCTCTGTGATTTGTCATTGAAAGTTCTTGTTTTATTTATCAATTTTATATCTATATTTTTTTATTTGGTGTAAATCAGCCACAACACAATTGATGCTACTAGGCTTAATTTTCTTGCATGATGATCTGAAGACTCCTTATTATCACCATTCATAGCTGGTACTTGTTTGACCTGTTTGACTTTCAATCATCTTGAATCATACATGGCCATCAAGTACATAAACACACTCTCGTCTGCTTCTCTAGTTGTTTTCTCTTCGCTGAATTAATAGATCATGACCTTAATTTAATTGGTTTATGCTTTATTAATACAACTATGATCAGTTGTGTTTCATGTGGTTTTTATCTTATGCATTATGAAGGATATCGATATAAAGCGATTATTGCAAAATTTCTACAATTCTTTGCACTAAAGTGTTGTTTTGTTTGACTTGCCAAGAGATTTCAAAGAGTTGACATATACTCAATAGTGTTCAAGCTTGTGCGACCAATGTTAGAGGTTAATTATCGATAATTTTCTTAAGCTCTCTTTTAATTAATATATATATGTTATGGTTTTAAAACTTGTGATACTTTTGTTACACTTTGTTGTTTAATTTCTTGGCTAGGTAACTATTTTAACTTCCATTCACTAATAGAGCATTTACATTAATCCTAGAATTAAGATTCAGATTTTCTTCTTCAACATCCAATGAAAACTGAAACATTAGGTTATTGGTAGTAACAAACACATGATCTATTGGGTATGATCATAATGAATATTAACTCCAAATGATTGGAAAACTCACTATCAATATATAAGCAATCACCAATCCTTCAATTCACGAAAAATTGTACTTTTCAACTAGTTTTCCAAGCCCCATCCAAATAATGCATTACTAGAAGTAATTAGAAATGAGGAATCAAAGCTCCCCTACAATTATTGTTTTATACTTGATGTGTTAATTATCTCTAGACATCTACTTTTGCCCGTGCTCTCATATAATTCAGTAGTAGACAATACTAAGTAACTACTCTTGCATATGATTGAAGGTTGTTTAGGGAATATTGTTTTTAAGGTGAGGAGAGCTGGTGGATTTTAGGTTGCTTGGAGATTGCCATTGTGAGACATGGGAGCTTTGAAGGTCTGGCAATGGTCGCAATGGAGAAGGGGCACCTGCTAATCAGTATAAACCTCCAAATATTCAAGCGTTACGAAGAAGAGTAGCTTTCATAGTGGTTTACCACCCAACTTTGGGGAAATGGCTCCAATTATGTATACCGTGAGACAGAAATGTAAATTGGATCCCATATATATGTTGATTCTCTGATGTGAATGAACCAGAAAAGTCAGTGATCAATACGAAGCAAACTCAGAGAAAACACAGAGAAAACACAGTTAGAAAAACACAAATAGTACACACTGATTTCATTCATTATCCATCTCACAGCTTTCCCTTCTTTCTTACAGGCATATATATATATAAAGCTATCCCTGAAAAGACCATAATACCCATAACTTAACACAGAACACCCACACTAACATGCCTCGAACTTATACCATATCTAAAGATCCAGCCATCTCATCCATCCATTTCCTTCACTTTCTTTCATTCTCAATTCAACTAACTAAACAATATAAAACTCCAGTAACTACAAAGATACATAAACAGAAACCACAAGCAAATATATACACACATCTTCAGCTTCATCTCACTGACAACAACAACACATTCAATCTCCAATCTCCACCTCCAACTTTATTCCAACAGCAACATCTTCAATCATGCAACAATATATTATGCATTTGGGAGAACACTGTTTGATGATTTTGCATATACATACAATTTTGATGCCAAATCAATGACCTTCAAGAATATATGACTTTGGAAAGTCTGGCGGAATGGAGAGAAGTTTCAAAAACATGTCTGATAAATTCTCAGAGAACACTTTATACTACAAGTTTCAAGGACAACAAATTTAATTATATAGATTGCTTTAGTCTTGACATGGCTTTGTGCTATGGGCAACCTTCAGATGGCATCAGCTTTGAAGTTAAGGTAAATGATGACTGTGAGCGATGCCTTTTAGATCATTCTGATGCAATTTATTCAGACAGTCCTATAAGGCATGCTTCCAATGGCCATATAGATGTACTCATTTAGTGAATTATCTGTTATTCATTATAACCTAGTTCTTTGGATTTTAAAGCCATGTCTCCTATTTTGTAGGAACTATATATTCATTCAATGAATTGGCTCAACCTTATAATGCATCTCATCCTCTTCTTGAGGCAAGGCCTTGTTGAGATTTCCCCATGTTCCAGGTAATCACTTGTTTAGCTTTAATATAGCAACATTTAATATTCAAGTCATTTAGTACGGTTGTTAAAATATTTTTAACTTGAATTAGGGAATCCGATGATAAAGTCTCTTCAGTCACAGAAGCAACAGGTGAGGTGCTGGACAGTAAACAGCATCAAAAAGCAGATTATAATAATAACGTAATAAACAATGTTATTGAAGGTAAATTAAATATTTACTATTTAATTATCAGTTTATGGAATGCTGATGGCTGGTCAGCTAACAGCACATGCTTTGGTACAAATCAATTGGAATATGCGTCACGAAATTTAACAAAATGGCAGATACATGATTCACAGCCTACAGTTAAGTATGCCAATAAAGTTTCATCAATCCACATTTCATGGGACCTTAATTTCTACCATGCATTTCTAGATTATTTGATAACTTGGCTGCTTCGTGTTCATTTTCACAAGGTGGAGAAATGCATCATGATAATAATGATGATATTCTTGATATTTCTTCTGGATTGCTACATCTTACTGGTAGTACCTTAGTGCCTGATAGTATCAGTAGAGAATGCCTGGAGAATGCAAGAGTCCTTCAAGTGGATAAAAAGTGTCACGCCCCGAACCCGGCTCACCAGACCCGGTGCGCAGACAAACGGCCGCAGACCCACAAGGCGTGAGCCCCATAGGCCTGCAAGGCCTCAAAAATCCCGATCCGGGGATCGGCAAAACTATAATAACCCAAGCGAGTTACAAGATTACAAACTCTACAAAGTACACAATACTTGGATATAGAAGTCTAAAAATACAAAAATACTGGGGATACACAATAACAAGAACTTAAAATTTACAATAGGATAAGACAACAACTACAGACAATCTCTTAAGATCCACGCCGATCTATCACTTTTTGATCCGAAAAAGGATTTAAAGAAAAATCCATGAGCTCACTAGCCCGATGAAGTAATCCGAAAATTGTTTTAAAAACAACGGACTTTTACTGAATCTCGATTTCGAGATATTAAGAATAATTCAAAGTTTAAACATAGTTTAAACAAATACAAAAATAAATGGTTTTAACGAGGTATAGTTCTCAAGTAGTAACGCTATTCAAGATAACTAAAAATCAAAAAGAATACTGGGTTTTACGAGCTGCGAATAATTATTCGCGAGAAATGAGCATAGGTCTTCAAAACATAATTTAAACAAAAACAAAAATACAAAGTGAAATATTCTAATAAAGAATATTTACAAATATGATTTATCGGAATTCAAAACCCAGAAATACGATATCAAAAATACAGAAAATTTCAAGGCAGGACAAATATTTGTGTTTTTGCAGAAATTCAAAATCAAAAGGGCAAACCCAAAAAAATAACAAATTCAAGAGTATGTCTCCAAATTCACTGTAAGTGCCAAAGGTCATTTGTTTATCCTCGGTGACAGATCCGAGCCAAAATAACAGATATCATTTATTTACCCTCGGTGACCCGAGATTGAATACCAGGTGGCCGTTGATTATTTCACCGAACGGACACGGTGCGAAACTGCAGTCTCACTTTCCCAAAATTACTTGTCGACAAGGTCAGGATTTAACCCCCCACTGACAGGGTTGCATATCGCTCATTTGGAGACCAAAGCATTCAAACAAAAACTCAAGGTTGAAATGCAGAATATTCATGAATTTTCCAAATATTCAAACAAACAGAAATATACAATTTCATAACCCCAATTTAGGAAAAATAACTGAAAATACAGAAATTACTTACAAAATTAAATAAATAATTTCCCAAATCATTACTAAAAACTAATCACTATGCACATTTATATCTCACAAGCTCTGCATAACAATACTTCTAATATGTCTCATTTCAAAATGCATAACTCCCATAATTTAACATCAGATGCAAAGATATTTTGTAGTAAGTAACTTAGGAAAATTCTGAACCTTTTCCTTGTTTAATACTTGACCCAATTTTAGTCTCCAAGAATGAGAAAGATCATGTTAAATCTGAAGATTCTGCATTTAGATGTCATCATGTGCAAGTCTTTTAATGGGTCATAACTCATAATCTATAAATCCAATAAACATGAAATTTTGCAAATTGAAGGTCATGGTAATAAGGAATATTTTCTATACTGAACACTTTGCCTAATTTTACATATTAAATCCGGAAATTGGCCTCTAAATCTGCATGTCTACACAATAATACCTCCAAGACATGTCAACTATAATTGATCATATCTTATAGAATATATATCCAATAAATATGAAATTTGGCAGGTAGATAGATCAAAGAAATCATTACAACTTTTCAATTTTAATTATCTGGAAATTGTGCTTCTATGACCTCCGAATTTAGGCCCCAATTCCCATTCAACTCATTATCATAACTTAAAAATTCATTCTAGCAATTTCATGCATGAACATAGAATGTCGAAGTCTCAAATCTGTAATAATCCAGCCCAATAAACCTTGAAATATTGACTCTAAACCACCAAATCATTTAATTTATTTCCCAAGTGCTAACCTCACAATTTTAGTAAGGATACCATCAAGGAAAGGCTATGATCTCCACCCTAGATAGTAAGTTAAAACCTGAAATTCAAGACTCAACCTTGCCACAGGATTGTAGTACCACATTTCTCTTGATGTATTCACATCTAACATTCACCTACATTAACATTTTCTCTAAACACATATATGCCCATCAAACTTGTACATCGACTCAAGATTATTAATAATTAGCATACACCCTTTAAAACATAAAAGCATCCACTATACCTTAACTCAAAAGCTTTGGTCTTATCATCATACCATAATATGATCATAACCACATCGTATAAGAACAAATAGATAATAAGGATCTTGTTACAACCAAATATTCTAATATAAATGATGCATTAACGTTTCAAGATAAGTAGTAGCCATTCTAAAAATAACATACCAAAACATAAATACTAAGTCCATAGCTAATTAAAGCCATAAATCAAAAATACATGAAAATACCTATTCGACAATAGATAATTTTATAATTAATACAATAAGCAAGAATATCATAATAAAATAATAGATAATAATTTTGCCAAGAAAAGAAATTCTTCAAATAATGAAAACATGAGTTCTCGGGTGATTACTTACCTGGTATTGCCTAAGTGCAAAAATGAGGTCCAAGACCACTCCCTAAAACGATCCTAAAACCCAATGATTTACCAAAGTTAGAACAAAAATCACTCTAATCACAAGTTAAAAACACTAACCAAATATTTCTTTTTGCATTCTCTAGAGAGAGAAACCAAAAATAAAGAAATAAATAAATAAACTAAATAAAAATAAGTGTCTTGCATGTATTCTAGCAGGAACTCACCTAGGAAATTAAATGCATCTCAAAAGCTTAACCAATTAACATGATTAAAATTAAAGTGATCCAATGCTTAACCTCCGATCATTTGACATTTGTCTTGAACCAATATTTCAACTTGATGAGAAATCTCCACCATCCAATCTAAACACATTCCACTACAATGCTTCCCTCATACTCTTAAACTATCACTATTACTAATCACAAGAAATATACATTGCTTTTAGCTTTGCAATATCATTCCACCAACTTAACAAATGATGTACAACTAGACCTATAGAATAAGGGTATGTATATAACTACTTATACATATCCAACATATGAAAATAAATAAAAATAAAAAATAAAAATAAAAAAAGAATTTCAAAAGAAGGATGAGGGATGCAGTCAACAATTTGAAATCAATATGCAGCTACAACAAACTCACAAGATGGAAGGATAGAGTGAGATCAAAACTCCAAATAGATGAAAAACCTTGGCCTTAACATGTAGATCATGCATTCAATAATACCATTATTATCTAAGGCAACATGACAATCATCACCCAAGTATTTTCAAGCACTACAACATCTAATAATTAAATAGAAGGAAAGGCTAGGAGATTACATGGAAGATTGACAAAATTAGGAAAAGAAATCTATGCGGTTGAGTCCACAAACTCATCATCGGACGTTCACCGGAGGATTGCCGGAAGTTCGCCGGAGGAGATCACCGCTCTCTCTCTCTCTAAATGGATAGAAGAAAGGATGCTAAAGGCTCAGGCTCCATTGTCAATAACAAGATGGCAACAAGGACAAGTTTAAGACAAGTTTCATGAAATTATGCAAAAGTTTACATAATTTTGGCCAGGAATCCTGGGCTCTCATGGCTTTTACAAATGAATGAGGACAAGGAAGCTGGGGCCCACAAAAAGTTTATCCGCCCTGGTGACACACTTATCAACATAGATCAGGTTTTCATTTTAACCATCTAGTTTTGATCTAAGAGAAATCAGTAGACACTCCATTGATATTTTGCCTACTCTTGTTTATTTTGCCTACTCTTGTTTGTGTCAGGCCTATGTTGAATTCCTTGATAAAACAAGTTGATTTAGACTATCCTACACATGTAGCAACCGCTGATGTGGACGCTGAGTTGGATAAGTTCTGACAACTTGTGCCATGTCAGTGTGACTGTTATAACCGTTTCTCTTCAGCCTTATAAAGATAAATGCATTTCTTTTCTCTGTAAACATTTTCAGATCATTGAATGAAGCTGTCCAATCTCCTCTTTTTAATCTCTTGTCTCCATTGTTGCTTTTCTCCTTTCCTTCTCTCCATCTTTGTTTCATGATAAATTGACGGTTAACTGCTGGACAATCAATTGATCCTTTTCAACAAGATTGCATCACATTTGAAAGTAAAGAATGATAAGGGGATCCCGTTTCCTCTCAAGAGTTTGGTGCTCATTGCAAAGGCATTGCTATCACAGCAAACCCCCAAAGATTCCAAACAATTGGCAGAAACCCATAGAAGGATATATTAAACTAAATTTTGAAGCTTCTTCACGACCCAAGACTAAAATTGCTGCAATTGGTGGGGTTTTCAGAGACTCTGATGGACTCTTTCTTTTGGGATATGCTGCACCGATGCGTAATGCTACCAGCTCAGTAGCCGAGTTTCTCTCTGCAAAAGAAGGCTCAGGATAGCTTTGAATAATAATTTGGTGGACTTAGTGATTGAAGGTGATGCCAAGAATGTTATAGACCATTTGAAAATGAAGGCTGTGATCAAAGCAAAAGAAGATTCAAAGCAAGCTAAAGAAATAGATGTAATTGCATCGAAGTTCACAAATCTACAAAAGACTCACGTCTGCAGAAGATATAATAGAGTAGCTGATACATTCGCTAAATTGGGATACAGTTTGAAGGATGGTAAAATATGGCAATATCCGCCTAAGTAAGTTCAGCATCTCCTGGAACAAGACAAGAAGCATGCTAGTTAATGCAAGAAACCTCCTCAATTAAATTTGTAAAGCGATTTTTTTCCTCATTTCTTGATGTACAACAGTCCATTTTAGTGTCTGTAATAAAACAAGCATCAAATAAAGAGGCTTAAATTTGGAAACCTAGAAAAAATTTAAGTGTGTTTTTTTTAGAGCTTAATTTCGCTTAATACAGCAAAGCTGTTGAGTTTATGATGCATCCTTTAGAATACATGGTCAGGATATTTTAGTACATAGTTTATCCAGGATTCATTAGTTCTTAACTAAATTAACATCATTTATAATTAAGTGTGATGAATTTTTTTTTAACTGTGTGGCTTTCAAATGAAAATTTTCTTTCTGAATGTAGGCCAATACTGGACAGTAACAACAAACTTACACCATCTCAATCAACAAAAAAAAACAAAAGAAAAATACAACCTGTGAAAAGGAGGGGGAAAAACAAAAGAAGAGGAACCTTCTTTTGAATAGGAAAATAAAAAAACAAAACAACAAAGAAAGCCTCACAAAACGACCACAAAAAAAAAAGCTCACTTTTAATAAAACTAAACCAGGCCTCATAAAGAAAATGTAATAGTTATGCATAATCTCCCACTATAATAGAAAATGCAATTCAAGAAGCAATCTTTATGCAAAAAACAATCTCTCAACAATAAAATTAAACTAAAAACCAAGAGATGAAGATATGATCTTCACCCCTCACCATCCTCACCAATCTCTATTCTCTGTCACGTAAGTGAATCAGGGAAGGCTTGCCAGATGCTGTCGCCATGATCGCTCTGAAAGAAGAAGTAGAAGATCAATTTCTCCAAACCCTAATTGGAGCATTAAAAAAGCCAAAAAAAAACCATCCAAGAAACAACAAAAATGGTGGCCGAGAAACAGATGCTGGGATGGAGAGGTCGAGGGCTATCCATATCGGGGTTTGGGACGATGTTGGGGTTTGAAACAGATTGATGCTGAATCTTCACATTCTAATCTTGATCTTCGCTCCAATGCAAGAGTCCGGTCCTCCAGCGCTGAATGGGAAGGCTGTCGGAGGGATGGAGGTGGTCACCAGAGGGCGAGGCTCCGGTGAGGGATGAAGAGGGGCGTTTGGATTCTAGGGTTTTCGCTCATCGGTTTGCATGAGGTAATTGAGTCTGGACACGTGTAGTGTGTGGGTGTTCGGAGCGGGATCTGATGGTTGGAAGTCTGAACACGTGTAATGTGTGCATGGGTCCTGTCACGCTTAACTCATATTATATTTGTTTGAAATTTGTGTAAATTATTTGATATAAAAATTTTAAAAAATATATTAAATTATATTATTTTAAATGATATTATAAAAATTAAAGTGATAGAATCTATATTCATGTTAGTGCCCTAGAGAGAAATTTGCACTGAACATGGCTTAGAACAATACAAAGGAATAATAAGTATATCATTATAGGAAAATTTAATAAAGGATTTCAGATGAGACAGGAACACAGACGGGGAAACATGAATATCTAACATGGTTATCGGTCTACTTGGTTACAAGACTAACAAATCAGTTTTCTAGGACCAGATTGACCCAACAAAGCAGACCCCTCAATTGTTACCACAAAACAATATTGTTCACTGATACTGTGAATATAGGCATTGAAAAAATTAAGAGTTTCATGGAAGAACAAGCAGACTTCTATTTCATGTGAAAGGAGAAGCAAATAATGACAATTTCCCTCATTGAATTTCCAAGAAAAAATGGGCCATATTAAGATGTGCCACGTGCTTTAAACTTATTCAAAAATATTTAGGAAGCTACCTAAATTTTAATAAATACACAATTTTTTAAATTTAAGACTTTTATGTATATTTTTAATTTAAGTATGTTTTATTCCAAAGCAAAGATATCCACTGAGATCAATTCCCCCAATTTAGCAGTTCACGATCAAGAGGTTCTAAATTCTCTTTTGGATAGACTATGAGAAGAGAAGGAGATTTGGGATGCCAATCACTTGACCTAATAGTACTCATTTTTTGAAATATCCTGTGGTTGTCCAGAATGAAAGAAACTATCAAAATGGATCAATGTTTGTTATTGAAATTTAAAAAAATAAAAATAAGAAACAAAACCATGAATTGAACATAAAAAATTTCATCCTCGAAAACACCATACCAATTTTTTTGTATTATATTGAGACTAAATATTTATGAAAATCAAACCTTAGTGATGAAAGTCTTTTTCAATGGTGGTGATAGAGACCGCATTCGCCTTCATGGACTGGAACAAAAATCAGAACAAGATCAAAGATAGAGCTTTTTCCTCTATAGTAAATCCCAGAAAACAAAGAAAAGTGATTGGACAATATGGACCATCCTTCCTAAATATAAGAGTAAAATTCCTCAGTGACAGCATTTGTTAGAAGATAAAAAAAATTCTCACACTAAACAGTGATAAAGCTTCATATTATAGTTGAAATATAGTCAGTTGGGGCAAATATCGGATAAGCCATCACTCAATAAGAAGACAATAGAGTGTACTTTACTTTTGTGTTTTTAAAGTGCTACATAAATGTGACAATTCCAATAAATACCAGTCAATGCATATGACCATGCAGGGTGCATCTCAAGAATATCTTCTAGGTCAGCATACATTAATATTCTTTTGATCTATCGCAGAACTTGGCTTATTCTTGCAAATATTCGAGCAATGAATAACAAAGCCCTTTCAACATCAATTAACATGGTCACATTCAATTAAATTATATCTTAATTTTTTTTTATAGAGAAGTGTAGTATTCACCGTAATTTTCTTAATCTGAATTATTAAGATACACTAAATTATGTAATTATTTTTAACACATTCAGGCCAGATTGCAGTCAGTTATGTGATAGGGCTCAAAAGATTACTCACTTTAAACTCAAGTCCAGCCTAACAAAACAAATGCAGCCAAAACCCAATGAGTAAGTTCCAACCATTTAAACTAGTTTCATAGGTCATTATGGGGGCTATAACCAAGATCAATTCAAGTATACAAAATTGGCAATAAGCTAGACAGAAATAAACTTAAAGAAATTTAGATTCTAACATCACTGACATCTCAACTGAATTTTAATACCAAATTTTCAAGTCCAACAACACAAATGCACATATAATAATAACACAAATGCACATATAAAAAGTTATTATGCTCAATTTTATATTAAAGGGCAAATTAATAAAATACACATTATATCTCTCCTTACTCCTCCTTACTTCTCCTTTCAACGAAAATTTTTTTTTTCAAACCCTCCATTTTTCTTCCCCTCTTTGCTCCTATTCTCCCCAGCGTGAACCAAAGAAGGGGTAAGTGTTTATTAGATCAAAAGCTTTGAGCCTTGAAAATTAGCCCTCTCCAAGAGAAAGGAACATGTAGGCAACACTTTTATTAGTGGATATGCACATGCTTAAAACAAGAAAAATGCAAGGATTGAAATTGCAGAACCAAACAATAACCCAGCAACAAAAGATAGCCACAATAATATATGATTTCATCAAGGAATTAAATAAAAAAAAAGGTGTGATTTACAACCAAACACAAACATTAAAAGTTTTAAGGCTTTAAGCCCTTCTTGGATGGCAAATCAACAAAAACTGACAAATTAGAAACCCCATAATCAAAACACTTTCCAACAAGGAATACTAACCACATATTTTTCATTTAGTCACGAAAAATAATATAAAAAAGTATTTGATGCAAAATACAAATATAAACCAAAACTTTCACAGAGCATTCCGAGATGTCACAGTAAAAATTTTAATCGTGGGATAGATTGCTTTTAAAAACACATAATCCCTCAATAATCATGACATTTTAGTAGCATCATTTACCTCGACTAATTTTGGCAACGAAAATATGCGGACAATGTGATGCCTTTTGAAATAAAATTTCTTAACAACTTGGGAATTATAAAAACAACCAATAAGAAGACCAAAAATGAAGCAGGAAATCCCAAACATCAAACTTACGATCATCTGTCTTGCAAACAACCACAGCAAATCCCTAACTCATTGAAAAAAAATCCTTTTCCTAAGAGACAGAGGCAGTGGCGGTGACGTCTTGGAATTCGGCAAGGACTAATGGGGAGCCAGAGATGACCTTCCTGGAGGCGGTGATGAATCCCTGGGAGGTGGAAAGGACTTCCTAGCAAGCGGGGGAGAGGATCTCCTCTTTGGAAGCGAAGAACAGCTTCCATTGATCACACTGCGCAGTTGCGAGGATGAAGAAGAGAAAGACCTATATCTAGACCGAGAGTGAGACCGTGAAAGTGAGCGGAAATGGGAACCCGAGTCCGAGGACAAACGCGACACCAAACTTGAGTGGAATCAAGAATCCGAATGGCGCAGTGCTCGGCCGGGCTTTGCCATGGTTTCAATGGAGGAGATGGAGGAAGAAGAGGAGAGTTGAAACCCTAGGCCCCCGTTCGAAAAAGCCCAGAACCGAAAAAGCCCAGAACAAGTTCTGGGCTTTTGAATAATGAATGAGAGAGAAGGGGGGTGTTCATTTCAGGGGAACTGGAGGGAAGTGAGGGATGGTCTGGCTTTCCTTATTTCGGATGTTCATTTGTGTTGTCACTTCACCCACTTCTGAATGAAGTGGGTTTTGAACTAACTCACTTCAGTATTTTTTTCGCTGAAGTTGGGGGAAGCTAATCTATAAAAACTTGTTTTCTTTCACTTCCAAAGTCTTTTTTGAACTCAAAGAACTTCATCTAACACCTAAATTTTTATGTTATATTCTCACTTTTTGACAAATAAACACCAAAAGTACTGGAAGTGATATTACTTCTCCCACTTCAGAAAATGTCATTTTGCCTACTTCCCCACTTCAGCTCACTTCTCCAAAAATTTTGGAATAGTGCTTAGATTGGATACCATTGGATGTGAGCGACATATCGTTGAGATTTAAGATGATACCATTGGTATTTTGTTATTTCAATTAATTTTTTCTTTTTGAGTATTTGTTAATATTTTAAAAAATAATATAATTATATAAAAAATTATGAATACTTGTATTATAAAGTAATTGGTGCATTCATATCTATCTATGAGAATTCGAAATCCTACATGTTGTTTGTCAATTTTTTTTTAATAAATATCCGACAAACGTATCCCATTTAAAAAAAAAAAAAACCAATCACAAGTATAAATATGAAGTTAATACTTTACCTTGATCATATGTGAGTCTTAGATTTGACCTTGAGTCCTAACTGAAATGAATACCTTGCACAAGAAACCAAGTGCCAATAGCCTAAGAAGTTGTTGACTTATACATGATTCTATATGAAATTAAAATTACATAATTTATTTTTTAAAAAATCTATTAAAAATCAAAATAGTCATTTTTTTATATATCTGGTCATTTTACTTTTATTTTCCTTTGTACAATTTATATTAATATAAAAAAAATTTATGCAAATTTGTGTCAAATAATTTTGGTTATTTTAAAGATATTTTGGAAATATTAGTAATTGGTTAAATGATAGAAACTTTTAATTCTTCATAAAAATATACAATATTTTAAAACAAAATGAAGGTGTAATTTAATGGAATCCAAAGGGCATGCTTGTGGTTTATGTCAAAAATTTAAAAAAAAAAAACATTTGTGCCTGTCGAGATTTACAAAATAAGGAGTGAGGTTTTTTTTCTATGATATATGGTTCTCAAATTTGCAAAATGTGGAAAAATCATTAAGTCATTAATGATGTTAACTCAAATGGGCAAAATCATCATTTCGTTTAAAAACTAATTATATGACATAAATATGTATATATTTTTAAGTTTAGTAATCTCTTTCAAAATTCTACTTAACAAAAACAAACTTAAATTCCAAAAATCAAACAAAATCAAGTTGAAAAATCATGTTTTTAATGCCATATGTCGAATTTTTACATGAATGGATGATTTTGCCCCTAATAAAGTTAACATCGTTGATGGTTTTTCTTTCTCAAATCTGGGAAAACACATATCATAGAATTGGAAAAAAGAACCTTATTTTTTATTTTGTAAATCTCAAAAACCAAAAGGTTTTTTTTGTACTATCTCAAATTTTAAATATAATATGAAAATTATGTATAAAAACTTGAAAGGCAATTCAATTCAAAAGGCCGGATCACAAAGCTGATAGCGAAATATTACTAATTAAAAAAATGGTTTTTTGAATATTTTACCACAATGGCCCATGGGCTATATGCACCAATGTGTCCTTAGATACATTTTGTCAAATGCTAGTCAGCATAAGACCCAAAAACCTAAAATTAAACCTTCTTTTAAAGCTTTTGGACTTGTTTTTAGCTCATCATTTTTAAAAAGAAACTATTGATTTTTTTAAATAAAATTTTAATTGTTTTTAAACAACAAGAATCTTTGAGCTTTTTTTTTGACGCATTTGTGTTTTATAAAACCTATTTATTAAAAGGGAAAAGTTATTTTTTTAAAAACCTCGTTACATGTGAGAGGAAAGAAATTTTCTATAAAAATTGTGCCAAAATAAGTTTTTAAAAATAATTAAAAAAACAAATTGATCACATGTGTTGATATGTTAACTTCATATTTATTGATGTCTTTGACATCCTTTAAATGAGCGCACTTATTGCCTATTTCGTAGGAAAAAAGCAAATTGGTTTTAAACTATTTAAAACACAGGTAGAAATTTTTTTTTAAATGCAATCATTTCTATTTAAAAATATTAATAATTTTTTGAAAACAAATAAATTTTTAAAAAATTTAAAATCGAAAAGATTTTTTAGAAAAAGATAATAGCAATTTTAAAAAAAATATTTATGGGCTAAAATTACCCCAAGACTTCCCTTTTTTTAATGCCTTTTGGTGTCCAGTCACTTGTCATTTGATAAGATGTCTTCATGGCTATTTGGAAAATAGACATCTAGCCATATTGGCAATAGGGTAAATTTTTCATGTGGTCACCGTATTATAGTCGATTTTTATTTTGGTCATTATGTTTCAATTTATAAGTTTTTGGTCATTAGGTATTCATTTGTTTTCACCAGAAGGTCACTTGGTGGTTTCCGACCAATATTCACTGGCGTGGCAGCCGGAAATGCTATGTCACACTATTTTAATGTGTTATTCGATTCACATTAGCTCGATGCTGACTTGGCTTACTTGATCCAAGTCAGTGTCCCCATTAGATTCACAGTCATCCTCCTTTCCCTTTCTATGTTAGGGTCCATCATCCCTAATTAACACATGAATATTTGAGAGAGTAAGGCAGATACCTGAAGCCTCACAGACGTTTGTGATTATCAGAAAATTGTTTCTCCACTAGTGGTGAAGCAAATAAAGGAAAAGGAATTGAGTCTAATCCTACATTTTTGGATGACTGAAGTTAAGGCCAAATGGTGTAGCCATAGTTGTTCATAATGGCAAAGGTTGGAAGATAAGAGGTGTGAAAGATGCAATGGCAAAATATTGTTAGCCATTTTATCAAGTCATTCTTACATTGCTTTGTAATATGGAAATATTCAAATTAATGTGTACATTGTGATAGTAGACAATGAATTTGCGCTTATTGTCTGTATTTGTTGTGTGAGTGATTACATTCTTAATGATGACGAGGAAGGTGTTTATTGTCTATGTTTATTTTCTAGATGAAATGTGATGTTCTTTTTTATACCCTTGAAAGTTGTTCATATTTTGTTAAGAAGAAAATTATTGTTTGGCTGCGTTTCCTTCGATAATAAACATGCTTTGTGAAGTACATAATGAATACTTTTAATGACTCTTGATCATTGCTTGTTTGGCATATTTGCAAGTATGCTTTACTACTTCTGAATTAGATACGTTTTATAATTAGATGTCTTATATAATGAGATGTCATTAACTCGAACATTATCAGCAATAATTTTTTAGCTCCTTTCCATTATTTTTGTCCAGTGCCCTTTGCTGATTATTTTACAGTACAATTTTACTACGGGATGGATGATGTTGCAAATTGGAGTGATTATAGGATGACAGGTTTTGTAGAATTTTGTGATGCTGATTTCATATCTAAATTAGAGATTTTAGATATTGCCAGTGAATTGAAGATTCATGTAGATGGATGCAATTTTTGGTGGAATGAAAGTAGGAGTCAAAGTAGTAAGGTTGATAGAAATAAAATCCAACTTAGATGTCATTAGGATGGCTTCAAGTGTGGGTCAGAGTAGGATTACAAGTGTTTATGTGAAGATTGTTAAGATGGATGGTCCCTATGGTGAGAACACTTTAGGAAATCTTGCAAGTATAAGTCATTATATGGAGGCAGCAGTGGTTGATGTAGAAGATAATCTAGATGAAGTTGAGAAAGGGCTTATAGATGAAGAACTTGAAGATCCTGAAGAACATGTAGATCTGGAAGGCTTGCAGGAGGATGAATTTCAAGCATTTGGAGACGAATATCTTGAAGTTCCTAAAGAACATGTGGATCCTGAAGGTTTGGAAGAGCATGAATTACAACAAGAATTTGGTGATGAAGATTTTGATAATGTTAAAGAACATGTGGATCCTGAAGGTTTGCAGGGTGATGAGTTACAAGAAACTAGAGATCCTAAAGAACATATGATCAATAAATGCGTGTAGGAGGATGAATTACAAGAAGATGAGAGAGATGGAAAAAGAAATATGGGATAGGGAAGTGATGCAGAGAGTGATATTCATGACTCTGAATATATTCTCAACAGTGAAAGGGGTGAAGGGGAGGAAAGGGAGGAAGGTGATTTTGCTACTAATCAAGAATCTGATGCCATGTGAATGTTGGTCAGGTGGTAGATAATGATTAGTAGGATGTCTAGACTGACTATGCTAAATCTGATGAGCTGCAATCATGTTCTTCAACTAATGAAGATGAGATCAATCTTACAAAGCCCAAATATTTTTAATTTAGAGAGTAGACAAATATGAAGAATCCTCAGTTTAAAATAGGGATGAAGTTTAGGAGTTCTGCACAATTCAAGCAAGCAATGAAAAATTATGGGATCAAGAATAGGGTTGTATGAACTTCAAGCCAAATAATAAGGTCATGTGTAAGGTATATTATAAAAAAAAGGTTATCGATTTTAACTGTGAACTTCACCAATGATACGAACCCCACCAAACACTTGACGAAACCCGTAACAAGATTAGCCCATTGATAGTTTTACCATCATGTTTACTAGTGGAAGAACCGTGACCCATTGCATATAAAGAAGCAAGAACCTTGGTATAGCGGGGATGCCACAAATGGGGATGGGAAACCATTTGATAAGTTGAGGATGAACACCATAGGACAATCCTAATAAGTTCGATAGTTCTTCAAAGAACCAAAGAGAAATTTTCACTCAAGCCAAAAGTCCCTACATTCCATGGTTTTTGCCAATATATAGGCTATCATAAAGTTACAAAATTCCACTTTAATCTTTCTCCATTCATTAAACACTCATGCATGCATGGAAATGAATACATTAATGTCTCTCCACTATCCATGCTTCATGCATGCATGCAAAGTATGAGAAGCCTTCAATGTTCTGCTATCTTCAAGGCTAACTGATGACAGCTTTAATGATGTGGACCTGTTTTGTTCTTCATTAATGGTGAGCTTTCACCCATCTTTATGTTGAACATCTAGAATTAATTCAGCAAGAGCTTCCTTGAATATGTTAGCCCAAGCTCGTGTGATTGGTCCAATTGTGACCTGAAGTGGGTCATTCCCCTCTTGGTTAGTCCTTGATACATTTCTATCATTCCCATCCTCTTGAATAAGATTTCCTCTCAAATCATCACCTGCATCAAAAGAGGATAGATCACCAATATTAAATGTAGGAATAACATTATACTCACACGGTAAATCTAGCTTGTATGCATTATCATTATTGCGCTAAGAACTTGAAATGGTCCATCCCCTCATGGAAAAAGCTTAAACCACCGCTTGCTGGAAACCTTTCCTTTCTTAAGTGCAACCAAACCCAGTCCACCAGCTCTAGAACAAGCTTCTGTCTCCCTTTATTTGCTTGTTTCACATATTGCTTTGTTCTTTGTTTGATGTTGAGCCTTGCTGTCTCATGGATTTGCTTAACAAATTCAGCTTTGCTTTTACTATCTAGATTTACATGCTCAGATTTTTCCTCAGATTTTCCCTATGATTTTCCCACAACCATTGAACCTTACTTTCCTTTTTCTCTCCTATTTTTCTTGACAATTCTCTAATTTTCACTCTTTTTCTTTCTTTCATTTTCTCTTTTGTCATCACTCTCTTTTTGCAATCTTACTTGGTCATTGTAAACCTATTTTGGTATCATCGGAACAAGAGTAATCGGCCTTTCATGGAACACAAAGAAGTATTTGTTTGTATAGCCATCATGTTTCACTCATTTATCAAATTGCCAAGGATTTCCAAGAAATAAGTGTCCAGCTTGCATGGGTACAACATCACATAACACATGATCTTCTTATTTACCGATTTGGAAGTGAACTAGTACTTGCTTGTTTCACTTCACCACCATCATTAAGCCATTGTAGCTTGTATGGCCTTGGGTGCACGAGCAATGGCAACCCCAATTTCTCCACTGAAGTAGTGCTCACAACATTTATGTAACTCCCACCATCAATAATCACACTACATACCTTGTTGTGGACAAAGCTCCTAGTATGTAAGAGATTATCTTGTTGCAACTCATCTTCTTCTTTTGCTTGCCCACTTAAAGCTCTCCTTGCCACCAACAAGTCACCATGAACAGCATATTCTTCCTCATCGTTATCCTCTAATGGCAATTTAGAAGTAGTGTCCGACTCATCTTCTGTTTCAATCTCTCCATTGTCTTGCAATACCATAACTTGTTTGTCCAGGCATTGGCTTGCTATATATCCCCTTCCTTGAGACTAAAAGAACTTAATGTCATGAGTTTGAGAAGTCAAAAATTTACCTTGATAGTCACGACTTGTGAGTTCTTGTTTTGGCTCGATTTTAGACTTGGTAGTCAACTTCTCCTCATTTTTTTTTTTTTGCATAATTTGGTTTCCATAATGTCAATGAGCTAGAATCTTAGGCTACTCTCCTATTACCCCTCCTCTTAAGGAGCCGCTCAACAATAATTGCCATGTGCACCATATTTTCCAGTTCCACATAATGTTGCATCTCCACTCTATCTTGAA
Organism: Dioscorea cayenensis subsp. rotundata; assembly: GCF_009730915.1. Lineage (NCBI taxonomy): Eukaryota > Viridiplantae > Streptophyta > Magnoliopsida > Dioscoreales > Dioscoreaceae > Dioscorea > Dioscorea cayenensis. The sequence continues at coordinate 11,577,286 of NC_052481.1, read as the reverse complement.
TCTCTTGGTTTAATCCACTCAGAAATCTTGCTATTGTAGCTTCCGGATCTTCTTCCACATTATCTCGAATCATAGCAAAATCCATGACCTTGTAGTAATCTTCCACACTTCGATTGCCTTGCTGAAGCCTTTGCAATTTTTGGAACAACTAGCGGTAGTAGTGACTAGGAACAACAAATCGTTTCCTCATCACAATTTTCATGTCCTCCCAAGTCTCTATTGGACATTCTCCATTTCTTCTCCTATTCAGCAACAATTAATCCCACCAAATAATAGCATAATCAGAAAACTTAGTGGCTGCAAGTTTTACCTTCTTCATTTCGGAGTAGTTGTGGCAATCAAATACTAACTCAACCTTCTTCTCCCATTCAAGGTAGGCCTCTGGGTCATGTTTTCCTTGAAAAGAATGAATCTTCATTTTTATGCCATTAAAGTTATTATCTTCCCAGTTCTAAGCTCACCTACCTCATCCATTCCTCCCATGGTTACCCACCAAGCCTTGTTCTTCTTCTCCCTCAAATCTACTCCATCCATCCTCCTTAACCCTTCATTCATGTCTTGCTCTCCCTCAATTGTGAGATTGTGGTGAATCTTGTCTTGAATTCTCCATTCTATCTAACCGTTCATGAACATCCCTTAATTCTTGCCTCATCAAGTGCCACATCTCCCCCATAATAGCCTCCATAAATAACTTTGGATCGACACCTTTTGTAGCATTTTTCTCACTATTTTGAGCCATGAAATTTCCTAAAAAGAAGAACTAAACACACTATTTTTTGTGGCACTCAACTAACACTCAGAAATTTCTCTATTGGTTCTTATCAAACCAATCAAACTCAAATCAAAAGGACCAGCATCAGTTCACACAAAAGCTTATCGAATGGTCTAGAGAGGGCAAGGGTATACAAAATAAACTAATTGTGAATTCAAGGATTGTGAAGAGAAGATAATGGCTCACTTGAAGCAAAAGGAATGAGAAGAGAGAATTAATGGTGTCCTGGAAACAAAAGAACTGAAAGGAAAAAAAGAAATATCACTAAATCTTCTTTAAAAAAAAAACAAACCAAATGATGAGTAACCAGCCTAAATGAGGGTGTCTTTTAATGACAACTTTCCCTAAAAAGGTATTTCAAATAGAAACACTCTCAAAAAGAATAACGAAGAACACAAAATGGAAGATCAAAGAAAGATAACTAAGATAAGCAAAGCTAAGAATAAAACCTCTCTCTAATACCAACTGATACGAACCATGGCAAACACTTGACGAAACTTGTAACAAGATTAGCCCGTCAATCATTTTACTTTAAGGTTTAGTGTTTGAAGAACCTTGACCCGTTATTTATAAAGAAGCAAGAACTTTGGTAGAGCAAGGACGCCACAAATGGGAATGGGAAACCATTTGATAAGTCAAGGGTGAACGCCACAGGACAATCCTAATAAGTTTGATAGTTCTTCAAAGAACCAAAGAGAAATTTTCACTCAAGCTACAAAAGTCCCTACATTCCATGGTTTTTGCCAATATATAGGCTATCATTAAACATTCATGCATGCATGGAAATGAATACATTAATGTTTCTCCAATATCCAAGCTTCATGCATGCATGCAATGTATGAGATGCCTTCAATGTTATGCTCTCTTCAAGGCTAATTGATGATAGCTTTAATGATGTGGGCTAGATTTTGTTCTTCTATTGATGGTGAGCTTGTACCCATCTTTATGTTGAACATCTTGAATTAATCTCAAAGCAAGATCTTCCTTGAATCTCTTAGCCCGAGCTCGTGTGATTGGCCCATCAGGATCCGAGCGGGTCATGACCTCTTCGTTAGTCCTTGATACATTTTCTATCAACTATACATCAAGGATAATAACACAATACAAATTAAATTTGGTCATCTTGAAGATAAATGTAGAAGAACAATGCCTGGAACAATGCTTGGAACAAGTCATGGCAGACCCATCTTGGAAGCTTGCATTCATAATACAAGCTATGAGGAACAACCAAGATATTGACATAACTAAATTAAAAGCTTTGAGGGCAAAAAATATTGCAACAAGGTGTATCGGTGAATCTATCTTAATTTTTAAATTATTATCTTGACATTTTGTTCAAGTGTTCATTATTATTGTTTTCAACAATGTATGTATGCTTATCCATACTCATAGTAGGATCCCTAGCAAGTTGTAGGCAAGTTATATCTATGGATGCTTGTTTCTTGAAGGGATATTATGGAGGCCAACAATCTACAGGAGTTGGCATAGAAGCAAATGACTGCATCTATCCAATAGCATGGGCATGGGTGGACAAGGAAAAACCATAATTGGGGTGGTTTCTAGAATTGTTGTTGAAGATCTAGAGATTAGCAACTCTCATCAATGGGCATTTATGAGTGACAAGAAGGTAAGTTTCTTTCTTATTACTCAGGGCCAATTTCAATCTACCTTCTTGAGTCATATTATGTTGTGTGTACTAAATTATTTATCATTGCACTGTGTTTTCTTTTCTATGTACTTTCCTGTGAATGTTTGGCCGGTGAATGGATTCTTCTCCGACTACCCCATAGGGCCTTTCTAAATGCACAAAGAAATCTTCCCTTTAGAGAGAACATATAGATCTCAGAGTAGAGACATACATACAAACTTTAGATTTATGCGCAAAGGCTTTAAGGACCAGCTTATGGCCTCGTAAGGTGAGAATAGCTGCAGCATCCTCGCGATTTAACATGGCAATGGAAGCACTTGGGTGATAAATCAACAGGTGTACAACATTACATCTTCAAGGAAGGTTATCATTGACTCGTCCTGATGAGAGTAGGTCACACTTTCAAATCAAAATCTTCTAATTGTGACATGCTACTTAATTATTTATATGAATGCTTTTGAATCGGCCAAATACTTGGAAGCTAGGAAAACACATAGTTAGTCTTAATGAGATGATCAGAACACAGCTAATGGTTAGGATCAAAAGAGAAGAGACACGTAATGAATAACGCACCATATAGCATTGTCTTAAGATTATTATCAAGCCAGTAGAAGATCAAACAACTAAACAGAAGTCATGCAAGACAACTTGGTCGAGGTGACAAGTACTAGGTTGCATGTTTGATGGTGGGGCAATTTATTGTTGACTCTAAGGATATGTCTCTGCACATGCGTAGAAAGTGGCACGATGCAACCCTGCATGCACATGCAATATCAAGACCAGACACAACAAAAAAAAAACCTGAAGATTACTCTAGATGATCATGGTAAAGTTGTTAGTACTCTCTTGGAAAGCAACCTATAACCATATACTAAACCCAACACAGACCTGCAAACCATCGCCAGTTGAATCCAAGGGTCCATTCCAACAATTCTACAACTAGCAGAAACAAGAAATAGGTGGAAAACCAAATGATGAGAGAAGTGATCCCCTTGATGGAACCCAATGGATTCACATAAGAGAAAGTTAGCGTGAAAAAGCCACAATAAGACTTCCTGGCAAAGGTTTGTGGAGCTATTGGATATAATAAGAGATACCATGGCCAAGAAAGTGTAGTTTAGGATTTTATTAATTTTTGAAAGTGTCGGTTTGTTTATCATTTCATATCTGTCTCTTATCACTTTGCATAACCAAGGATGTGGGAAAGAGGCAAACAATTGGAGAGGCACACAAGAAGGGTAATCACAACATTTAACTCAATATTTTCTGTATGCTGGTAATCGTCAATAATATTATCTATTTTGATGCAAGAAGAAATAATATGGACCCTATGGACAAGCAATTGATCCTCGTATCCATTCTTAATAATATTATGGAAGTGCTCTGAGCACCTTGGGAGAAAGATGCCTGGGTGTAATGTGCACAATGTCTGCGAAATGTATTATGATGAGTAAATATACCTCCTCGCCAGCAAATATCAGAGATCTCCAAATCGCAGCTTGAGGAACATAAATAACTCAGAATAAGCATCCTCATCACTCCACAAGTGATTCCTTTAGTCCACTAAGGATATCGAGCCTTAAATAAGTGGAAGTTAGTAGTCACCATCATATGCGTAGTAGAGCGAAATTCAATGATAAAAGATATTTATGATGAAATTGTCATTCAAAATTTTAAGTAGGTCAAAGAATCGACCTCCAGCTAATAAATTTAGAAGTGAAGATTAATGAAAAATTGCCCACAAGGGGAGTGGAAAACAATCAAAAGCAGCCAAGCAAGGAAGCAAGTAGCTGCACCATCTCCTCAGTTATCCCCGAGTCACATGATAGTGACCCTATAGTAAGTAGTTAGGAAGGTACAAGGATGTAGAGGGTTATTTTATTGAATATCTTTAATAATGTGCAAAGGCTTGAGTATGGATGAAACACCCATTTCTCTGAAAAATTACATAGGCCACCATCAAAAAGAAACTCCTTTCCAAAAAAAGCTGTGCAAAAAGCATTTCCAACAAGACTTTAAATCAACAATGAATGATGGAGAAATTGGGAACATAAAAAGCAAACCAATAAAATATGCAAAACGAAAAGTTTGGTTTCCACCAGCCCTTGGAGAATGTCGCAACTTAATTGTAAAGAAGTGTTCACTGGGAAGGATGGAAAACCGCCATATATTTGCCGGGACTAGATAGTAACAATAACTTTATTTTTGTTTGTTCAAAACTGGACTCTTATATATCAACTGGTGTCCAAAAATCCAACTATCTTTTGCATTTTTTCAATTTTGACAACATTTATAAAACATTAGCATTCTCATGGAAGGTGAAACTACATGTATGGAGCTAATTAGCATAGAATAGCATCATTTGTATATTTTGATGCCAGTGAAATGGAATACGTAAAAGTTGATGTGCCTTTTTTGGTCATCATGGAATTATGGGTAACAATAGCAAAGAAAGTTGTAACAAGATCTACAGGCAATGTGAGAACACTTTCATTTTACTCAATTTGAGACTTCAATTGCTAAATTGAAAAGAGAATGACAAAGATTGTTCTGCGCAAATATTTTTATAACGTGCCCAACATACACATCACTAAACAAAACTAATTTTGCCATTCCACAAAAACCCCGCTATATGAAAATTGGAAAAGAATTGGATTATGAGTTCACCCATAGGTAATCATTATTGTAAGACCTTTAGGCAGAATAAATAATAACAAATTTGGCTTATGGATAAGCCTCCACTGGACCCTTTAACTTAAGATGTGGAAGTCTTCCTAACCTACCTATAGA
>NC_052481.1:11517739-11571076 GCF_009730915.1 Dioscorea cayenensis subsp. rotundata | reverse complement strand
TATATAAAAATTATTACAGATGATTATGGAAAAACAATCATGTCATTAATTGTAAAATGTGTAACGTTATTGTTTTATTAAAAGGGTAAAATACCATCATATAACAAATATTCAGATCATAATATTATTTTTTTTAAATTGCAAAGTAGTTAACTTAAAATCATTCTATTAAAATAATTAATTATATTAGTGGTTAAGATATGTGTTTTTAGAATACTCGAAATCTAAATATAATATAAATTAAATAAAAAGGATTATACATGAAAATCTAATCATAAGTTTTTGTTTTAGACATTATAAACAAAAACATAAAAGATAATATAGTTATATGAAAAAGGAAAGAAATGTTCTTACCTCAACCAGATATGGTAAACTTTTGAATTAGCTCACTCCTGTTTTGTTAAGCATATGAACCAATAGCAAATGAGATACAATTTCATAATAGTAAAAAGCATTACTTGATTACGGAATATTAATTTTAAAACTTATACTTATATTTAATATTATAATAGTTTTTATATATAGTTTGTATAGGGAATATTTTATAAGAACTTAACTTGTGGTACTTTACTTGTATATATGTGTAATATATGTAATATGTATCTTTCAAAGTATATAATTTGCTATTAAAAATCACAATACTTTATATGGGAATGAATGATAGTCAACAACAATATATGAACAGACGAAAACATTGATTTAAACAAAAAAAATCCCCTTGTTTATGCTTTTTGTTCCTTTATTTACAATATAAGATGCCATTACATTGTCATTATTGCATTGATAATCAAAACTCAATCATGTTATAAATGCTTATATAATTCGCTACTAAAAATCACAATATTTCATATGGAAATGAATGATAGTCAACAACAATATATGAATAGACGAAAACATTGATTTAAACAAAACTTTGTTTATGCTTTATGTTCCTTTATTTACAATATAAAATGCCATTACATTGTCGTTATTGCATTGATAATCAAAATTCAATCATATTATAAATGCTTACAACTTGCTATTCTCTAAAGAACAATCATGGCATGATTTCTTAATTATTACACTACCTAACATCCACTCATATGCTCATTATATACCACTCCTTTACATCCTTCCAACAGGTTAATAATTAAACCACATTTATTTTATTTCCGCATTGAGCCACAATCAAGCCATGTATAGCTCACAGGCAAAGGCAAACCCTACGTTCAATGTCTATCTAGCTGTGTGTGAGCCTAGCTAGGGATTATATAATATGATATTATAATAGTTTTTAATATATATTTGCATTATTATACAACAACTTAACATGTTGCACTTTATTCATATATTCAATATAATATAATTTATTATATGGTTAACTAACTAAATTATATGAGTAACTAATACACACACATATATATCTCACAATAGTAACATTTATTTAATAATAATAATAACATATACAATGATATTGTTGCATATATATGGGGAGAAAATACAAAGCACACCTTATATTACATATTTATTTAGTAGAATTACTATTGCATTGGGATATTAAACACACCACACCATTTTAATAAAGCAACTGTTCCCTTTTTCACACATCTAAAAAAACCAATCATGTACTGAAGCAAGTCTTCTTTTCTGTCAAGTCATAACTACATCTAGGTTGCTTTTCAGATTGGCCTGCCTCATTAATCCTGGTCTGCAGCTCTTCTACCTCATTAGAAAGTAGTGCAATACTTTCTAATAAAATCTCATTAGCATCTTTTAATTATTGTAGTTCATCTTTAACCTCAAACATCTCTCTCTCATTCACATCTTTAATAATAATATTATAAATATTTTTAAGATGATTTATAGCACGTAAAGCAGCATTATTTTCAGCTATCTTTTTGGTAGGTCCTTCTGATCCAAGCTGTTCATGAACTCCACATGTATCTTCAAACATGATTTTGCATACAAAACATGGTTTATGATTTGGTCCATGTTTTCCGCACTCATAAATTGCAGTTGGTAATACTAATTTCTCCAAAAGTTCTTTAAGTATTACCTTAAATTGTACATCAACAACAATAGGGCCGCTATGTTCCATTTTTTTCCACTTGGTGTGATTTATCAAAAACAAATAAAAGCCCCAGTTATTAAATTGATCTTAAAAATACATAATGCATACATATGTGTTAAGAAAATTTGTAGTAGTTCTCCTAACAAATATATAGTTTTTGAAATCAATAAAATAATATCTCTGGTTACCTTTTATTAAAAAAATATATAAATATGCAAGAATTTTAAATAGTTATTTTTAATGAACTTGGATTGTGTAACAAATAACATTATCATTTGTTTTTTTTAAAAAAAAGAGTTTATATTCCCAAACTGGTTTTCTTTAAAATATATCTTTTTTTTTGGGTTTTTTATCCACCAAAACTCTCTAAGAAATCATATCTCTATTTTTTTTTCAAAATATATCTCAACCCGTTTTTCCCAATCATATCTCTTTTTTTCCCCAATCATATTCTACTTTTTTTTTCAAAATATATCTTAACCGGGTTTTTTTTTTGGTTTTTTATTCATTAAACCTCTCTAAGGCTTTAAAATTTTAAAAATTTTCACTCCCACACATTTTAGAGATTATTAAATAAAACCCTAAACTTTTGGTTAATTACAATCCTACCAATTTTCCTGTAAAAAAACAATTTAAGTTTTCAAAATTTTCAAATTTTCACATTCAAACTTTTTAGATATTTTTGTATTATAAAAGGATCCTCATTTTTTTTTAAATTTCATAATACCATTATCATCTGATATTTGCAAGAAGTTTCTCTTAATTTAATTACAATAGAAATTAAATTCAATAATTTCCAAGTATATGAACATTAAATACATATGTTAATGTGACCCATTATGTGGTTGTCATAAAATTTTAGTAGGGAACATATTTTTAGAAACATATATTAATAATAATAATAATAATAATGATGATGAGATAATAATAATAATAATAATAATAATAATAATAATAATAATAATAATATAGCCCTTTTTTTTTTGTAACCATCACCACGTTGTATTAAACAAACCTTAAATCAATGAGAAAAATCAAATGGGTTTTAAAATTATTATAAGATAAAAAAAGTATAATAAAATAAACATAAAGGATGATAGTTATTAAAATTAACAAATAAAAAAAATCATAACTAAAAGATTTACCTAATCTTTAATAGCCTTAGCCAACCTTCAAACAATGTCTAAGATGTGTGGGCCAAACAATGTCTAAGATGTGTGGGACAAAAGTGGAAGTTAACTTTGTTACAATGCATTGAGATGGTTTTATAAGCAATGGATGGCAGTTGAGATTTATTTGATCTAATATAATTAATGTACATGTACTTGAGAAATCAAAGCAATTTTAATGCAATGTCAGTATAAGATCACACTTGCAACTAAATATACACATGTCAAGAAATTGTGTTGATTCCATCCAATGGTGGGGCAATGTAAGATTAATTAACATTAGGATTGCATTTACTACCAATTGAATGCTATAGATAAAAAATTATTAAGCTTGCAAAGATAAATGGCCATTCCTATCTAAAATGCACTGAGCTACCAACGTGTCAATTCTATTCAATTCCTGCCATTAAACTTATATATGTACTCAGAACCCAATCCAAATATAAACAAAGATTTGGATTTCAAATATATGATTTCATATGAGAAAAGTACAATTTTTATCAATTCATATTAGTTTCATACTTATCAGACAAAGATTTGAGAAAAGTACAAATTCTATCAATTCATATCAATTTCATACTTATTAGACAAAGATTTGAGAAAAGTACTAATTCTATCAATTCATATCAATTTCATACTTATCAGACAAAGATTTGACAAAAGTACAAATTCTATCAATTCATATCAATTTCATACTTATCAGACAAAGATTTGAATTCTCAAAATGCTAACGTGTATATCCTATCCAATTCATATATCAACTTGATACTTATATCAGAGGAAATCATAAGCTAAAACAGATGGGAAGCAAACAAAGCATGTAAACAAATTTAAAACATCCCAATTATATGATATATATATATGCATGCAATTCTGCATTTTCCTGGACACACAACAACCCTATTTCGATCAGCTTCAATGCTTCATTCATTGTATATGGACCTCCAAGCAAAGGATACATCAACTCCAGTGCCTTGCCTTCAACCCACAAATACCACATCTGTTATATTTCAATATAATTTACAGTTATGATCTCATCCATTACTGGTTTAAATTGCTGTGAATTAACATATTAACGTACATTTTTTATAAGAGTCAGGCCATGTTCTTCAAGATGAGTTTTTTTTGTAGAAAAGCCTCTCGTTCCTTTCCTGATGAACATAATAACCATAGTAACAACGGAATCAGCTTGATAGACATCAAATCAACATGAAGAAGAAGCAGTTAAACACCTCCAGATCCATCAACGCCATGTATCGCTGGAGTGGCACCTTATAGTGACGAAGACTGTGCATGATCTTCATGTCCTGAAGAAAACAATGCAAACAATGATGTCATAAGAAGTGCATCTCATACATTTGGTGGTGCAATAAATAGAGAGAAAAACAAACCAGAAGGTCTTGGTTAACCACAGCAGGAGAGAGGAGGCCACGTAAGTAGTGTGCATCTCTCTTTCTCATTGAAAGCAAGCCCTTTGTTGTGGTGTGGATCTCTCAACAGTGAGTAGCCACTATGGAACAAAATTTCATTCAATAAAGATTGGATTTTTCCAGACTTTGATCCAGAATTATATTGAAACTTGGAATTTTCTAGAGATAAAATTGGAAATTGCGTGAAAAACAAACGGAGCAACAATTCAACACATCATTCCGCAATTCAAAATTCATAGAAGATCAAAATGAAAGAATTGATTCAACCATCCCAGTACAATTTAAAATTCCCCGCAAATCTAAAATAAAAAAGATACAGAATCGAGGATCATTATATATATATATAAGATACATAAAAGAACAGCAGATCTAAAATAAGGAAAATAATTAAAGGAAAAAAACAAAAGGGGATAAAATTATTGAGCAATTACCCAGATCTAATATTAAAAGGTAAAATAGAAAAACTCAAGAACCACGATTAAACAAATGGAAACTTGGAAAGCGACTGCAAAAGAAAGAGGGAAACAACAACAACAAAAAAGAAAGTGTCAAAAAAATAATGAATAAAAAGTGATGAAAAAAAACAAAGAACGGACAGAACCAAAGAGAAGCAACTCGGTCAAGATCCAGACCTAGCAATAGAGACGACCCAAGGGGTGACATGCTGCTCCTCCGTTGCACGATCCTCGCCATAAACATCCTGCACGCCACCACCAACGGCGGATTTCGCGTCCACCACTGAGGCAGCAGCCGAGCCGTTGCTCTCACTCACAATCTCCATCGCCAAACTCCCTCTCTTCGCTCTTTCGGAGCTAGAAAAAGTCTTCTGGGATGGTGAGGAGAAGCTTGACAACGGGGAGCGTGGCACGATCCTCGCCATAAACATCCTGCACGCCACCACCAACGATGGATTTCGCGTCCACCACCGAGGCAGCAGCCGACCCGTTGCTCCCACTCGCATTCTCCATCACCAAACTCCCTTTCTTCGCTCTTTTGGAGCTGGAAAAAGTATTCTGGGATTGTGAGGAGAAGCTTGAGAACGGGGAGATGTGGAGCTTTTTAGGGTTAGGGTTTCGGCTCGGGGTTGTTGGGAAGCTAGAGAGGTGCGTGGTATACTGAGCCGCAGGAACTCATTGGGAAGCTAGAGAGGTGCCTGGTATACTGAACCGCAGGAACTCATTAACAACAAACCAAACACCTAACCAATACCAGGCCAAATGTCATCTCAGTAATCAATTGAAAGATAAGATATTTTGAAGAGTGGTATGCTGAGCCGCAGGAACTCATTAAGAAAACAAACACCCAACCAATACTATATGGCCAAATGTCCTCACAGAAATCAATTTGGTAACCAAGATATTTAGGGGATAAGTTTAAGAGTAAGTATATATATATATATATATATATATATATCTGTAAAATTTCCAATAGAAATGTGGATAAATTACTTACAAATCCTCCATAATATTCATTATGAAAAGGTCAAATTCATTTTTAGTCCCATAGGTTTACCCAAAATCTATTTTGGTCCTTCAATCTATTATACATGCTCATTTTTATTGATGATAGTTTAAAAAAAATATAAAAATAAACTATTTAAAAATATCAAACGGTAACCAAAATAAATATGGCATTTCATATATTTTTTTAAAAACATTTAATACTTTTAAATGAACTGATTAAGAGCTGTGATCAATTTTTAATTTTTATATAAATACATTTTTTTTTAAAAAAAAAGGATGGCTCCATTATCTATTTTTTTGGGGATAAATGGTTAGTTTTAAAATATTAATTTTACTAAAAATTAAGTAAACGTTTTGGTGGTATGCTAGTAAGTGTATATATATATATATATTTTAAGATATTAAACAGTGAATATGATTGAAAAATAAAATTTTAAAAAAATATTTTTTAAAAAATAAAATTTTACCACCACAACAATAGTTTAGTAAGACATTTGACTCCCACTTCCAAACATGATTGAATAAAAAATGTATGTTATTTGAAGTGATTTATTCACATCGAAAAAGTACTCTTTGGAGTCCTTAGTTGATAATTAAAATTTATAAAAAAATTTATTAATTTTTCAACATTAATTTTATTTAAAATCTCATTAAAAATTTCTTAATGCTTGATTAATATTGATATAAACAATTTTTTATTTAAAAATAAGTTTTTTTAAAAAAATAAAAAAACAGAGAACATCTTTTTAATGTTTTCCAAATATTGTTTTCTAAAACAATGAGAAAAATGGAGAACAAATTTTAAAATTTTAAATCTATAAAATTACAAATCGAGGTAGACAAACAACTTCAATCCCGATCTCATTTCCTCGATGGACCACCCGCGCCACCCCACCGCCGCCCTTGAACGGCAATTGCTCGACGAGGTTCTCCACCTTAAAAGCCTATGGCGCCGTGGCCCTCTCGGGAACCATCCTCCTCAACCTTCCTCTCCCCCTCAACAACCTTGCGCTCATCCCGCTGACACCGCCGTCTCCCAAAACCCAGAGAACAAGATTAACAAGAGAAAAGGGAGGGGGAGGAGGATGGAGCAATCAAGGAAGAGGCTGAAGGAGGATCATCAGCAGCAGAAGAAGGTCTCTTCCCTTGCCCCTGATCCTCCTGTGGTGGAGGGAAAGTGCCCTTGCTTGCCTTCGCCGACGTCGAAGCCGGAGTTCTCAAAGAGGAGGAAGCCCTTGCCCAAAGCGGTGCGGGTGCAGGAGACTGCTATTAGGGCGTCATGCAAATTTTTTGGAAAATCTAATTTTATCGATGATGATGATGATGATGATGATGATGATGATGATGAGAATGAGGAGGATATGATGGAGGAGGACGAGGACAAGGAGGATAATGCTGAGTCTAGGGCATTTAGTTTTTTCTTGGGGTTGTTTGATCAGAATGAGGAATTGAGGAGATTGTACGAGAAGAATCAGAAGAAGAGGAGATTGTACGAGAAGAATCAGAAGAAGAGGGAGTTCGTCTGTTTAGTATGCCAGGCTATGGGGAAGAAGGTTGAAAAGAGGTTCCTCAATTGTGTTGGGTTGGTTCACCACTCAAAGTCCATTTCCAATATGAGAGAATCACACCAAGGATTTGCCAATGCTGTTTGCAGAGTCATGGGTTGGGACATGGAGAGGAGGAAGTCCTTGCTGCTTTCGGCTGATGATCAGGCGACTGCCGATGAGGTGCGGGTGCAGGAGAGTGGTATTAGGGCGTCTTGTGAATTCTTTAGAAAATCGAGTTCCAGCGATGATGGTGATGAGGAGGATGAGGAGGATGTGATGGAGGAGGACGAGGATGAGGAGGATGATGCTGAGTCTAGGGCCTCTAGGTTTTTCTTAGGATTGTTTCAGAAGGATGGGGAACTAAAGAGATACTATGAGAAAAATTGGGAGAAGGGGGAGTTCTTCTGCTTGGTTTGCCAAGGTATGGGGAAGAAGGTTGGAAAGAGGTTCCTCAATTGTGTTGGGTTGGTTCAGCACTCGAAGTCCATTTTTAAGACCAGAGAATCACACCGAGGATTTGCCAATGCTGTTTGCAGAGTCATGAGTTGGGACATAGAGAGGCTTCCAAGCATTGTTCTTGATTTAAAGGACTCGCTTGGCCAGTCTTTAGCTAAGGCTGACAAACCCCAGGTTATTCCTTTGAATTTTTTGATGATTTATAGTGATATTTGTTGTTAATGAACTAGGAGTTAGTCAAAAAGTGAGAAGAATGTAGCTTCATTGTTAATTGTTTTGGTCCATTTTGAGCTTGTTAAAGTCTCAAGCTTTCTTCAATGTTTTACTTTATCATGATTAATCTGGTTTTTACCTAATATTAGATACAGGAGAGAATGTGTGAAGAGGCTTCTTTTGACATGAGCAAACGAGTTGTTGAGGACATTGCTGCGAATGTAGAGACCAACAAAGAAGTAGTGGGTTCTTCAAGCAGGGGCATTGAATTTTTAGTAGAGGTAAATATGCATCCTGTTGATTTTAAAATGGTGCTTTCGGAAGATGTACTACAGTTAGGTTTTTTTTATAACTATGAGTGGCTTTTGTCTTTCATGAATTATGAGATGATGTATAAGATGAGAATGCGTCCTACTGTTATTCATGTTCATGAAGACACTGTGAGGTGTATTTTTTGCTGTGATTTTGAGCTAAAGTTTTGACTCTTTGGAATGTTCAGTTTTTCGTAATTGATCTGAAATTTCCCCATTATTTTATGCAGGGGCAAGGGATGCATGAGCAACCTTCCTCTGACATGAAAGAAGTTGTTAACACAGAGTTGAGCAAACAAGTTTCAGTGAGCTCTTCTCCATTAAGGGATATGGAAGGTTTTCCTGAGGTACCTGTGTATTGTATTGAGTCATTAATATTTACTTTAAAAAAAAAAAAGAAAAAAAAGCATAAGATATGGGTTTATAAATATGAATCACTTCTAGCCTTTCATGCACTACGGTCATAAAATGAGAATGTACTGTCATGTTATTCACATCACGCAGGACTCAAGGTGGTGTAACTTTCTCTTGTAATTATGAGCTTAGTGAAAATTTGATTTTAGATGTTTACTTTGTCATAATTATTGGATGCAGGAGGGTAAACATAAGTATGGTCCTTCTTACATGAGGGAAGAGGTTCCTAAGGAAGTTGTTAATGAAGAAGGAAACAAAGAAGATTTGACGAGTCCCTCTCCAACTGGGAACATGGATGCTTTACCCGATGTAAGTATGTATTCTGTACTGCTTAAGATGACTTGCATTCTATAAATGCTACATTACACGGTTGTAATTTCATAACTGTTAGTCTGTTATGCCACCTCAGGTGTATATATTTTGCATCTTTTATTTGGCTGATTTGTGATAACTGTTTTCATTCAGCTTTTTTAACTTGATGATTGATCCCCTTTTTGACAACACATATCTACGGAATGCCACCTTATACAAAATTTTTACTTATGAAAGTGTGAAATTTGTCTCTGTCAATTATGTTTTATTTATTTGCTTTTTGTGGAGAATAAATTCTTGTTGTGATTTTAAGCTAAGTAAAGGCTTGATTCTTTATTTTTTATTTTTGAAGTGTTTAATTTGATTTTCTCGTGTTACGGTATGCTGGAGGAGAAAATACATGAGGATGGTTCTTCTGACTCGAATAACGGGCTCACTAAGGAAATAGTTGATGTAGAAACAAATAAAAAAGATCCCTTGAGCTCTTCTCCAACTAAGGGCATGTGACTGTAATGTTGAAAAGATGGATTTGGAGATTAAGATGGATTTGGTACCCTATACATTTTGGAAGTTGAAAGTGGCAAATGTTATATGTTGCCATGACTAAGCTAGTTTCAATACTTCTGTCCTGGAGAAGATTCTTTATTCCAGCTTTGTATATTCAGCATATATGTGCGATATCTGATAAGATATTGCTAACTATCGCATTCTATGGACTCCATGATCTCCATGATCTTTTTGGGAGAATCCTTCTAAAATTTTATTTTCTAAGGCCCATTGCCCGTTTAGGATGCTAATTAATGCTTTTCCGATTTTTCTTAGATTGAAAAAGTTGTCCTTTTTATTTTGGAGCAATAAGGGCTTCTTGCAAGGATAATTGAGTTACTAGGAGAGCAGTGTACACTTCTTTCAAAACAGCCAGATATTCGACAAATATCTAATTTGTGAGAGGCATACAGGGCAGTGGGTGAAGAACTTTTGAGACTTTTTTAGTTTCTAGAAATGAATGCTACTGGCATCCATAAGATATTGAAGAAATTTAACAAACGGTTTGGATTTAGGTTTACGGATTATTATTTGACTTTTCGGGCAAATCATCCTTACTCTCAGCTACAACAGGTCTTTAAGCATGTGGTAATCAATTCTCTGATATCTTAGCAGTAGCAGAAGCTGTTATTTCTCTTATGAGGAACAAATTTCTAATCCTTTTATTGGTGAACTGGGAATAGGAGCTGTTGTAGGAGCCTTGCCCCGTAACCTTGCGGATCTTCAAGATCATCAGGGGAGCTATTTATCTATTTATGACCAGCCATTTGTTTGTGTAAAGGTTTCTATATGAATCAAATTAACTTTTACAACATTAAAGGCTTCTGTAAATGTGGTTAAACTAGGAATTGAGGAATTAGTTGCACTGATGATATGTTTGCTATTGCCAGGACCCTATTATTGATCAAATTCAAGCATTGGTTGACAAATTGACACGATCAAAGAACTTTCTTCAATTTTTTGGACAGCATGCACTTATTGTGCATGAAGATATTCTTAGTTCAACAGTGGATCAAGCTAATGCTGATAAATACCATTTCATGCCTCTTCTATTGACTTTAGTGAATAGATTTCTCTATATGGTCAACTTATGCATCATAGGGCCAACTGCAGATGACTACACAATAAACCTTGGAGGTGCAGCTACAGTTTGCGGTGTTATTATTGGGGCCATGGTAGTTGCACAAATTTTCTCTTCAGTTTACTTTAGTGCATGGTCGAATAAGTCCTACATGAGTCCACTTGTATTTAGCACTATCCTGCTTCTCGTGGGCAATACCTTATATGAACTAGCTTTTGATCTTCAGTCAATTACAGTTCTCCTCATTGGTCGTCTACTTTGTGGTAAGCACTCCATTTACTTTAAGCACGGGAATAAATTTTTTGATTAAATTTCATATTTTCAGTTAGCATATTTTTGTATTTACTTCCGTAGCTTCCAAACTAGGTTGTACCAGTTACCTTTTTGTTTTTCATGCTTTTATTTTCTTTATGAATTTTGTGACCTTATTAAATATGGAAGTTGATAATATGTATCTCTTGGAACTTTTCATTGTTCACTCTTATCTGATGATCAAGGCAATGAGTGGGTCACTGTTCTTTGTTGTTTTAATAAACTATCAATGTAGGTTCGGTTCCGCAAGGGCTATCAACCGCTGTTATATCAGTGACTGTGTGCCCTCTAAGATACGCCTGCAAGCTTCTGCTGGTTTTGTTAGTGCTAGTGCCCTTGGAATGGCTTGTGGTCCTGCCCTTGCTGGCTTGCTCCAAACTAAATTCAAACTATACTTTGTGACATTTAACCAAGACACCTTACCAGGATGGGTTATGGCATTGGCTTGGCTTTATATTTAGTTTTGGTTGTGGATTTCCTTCAGTGAGCCTACTTGTGAAGCTGCTGAGAGCCGTCCCCCACAGGATACTAATGCTGGTAAGTTAGAGTTCATGCTCATTATACTACCTTGTAGAAAGAATTTATTACATAATCATCAAAGATTTTTTATGATCTTTTCTAACTTAATTTCCATTTGAACAAAGTTCTTCCCATGAAAAAAAGATTGTGGGCAGCATAGTTTCCATAATTTGGTTTGTTCTGACATTAATAGTTTTGACTTCGATTGATGGATCGACTGTCTCTGTGTTAGCTTCTTCTACAAATCATTTTTAGTTTTGTTCACTATATGCTTTTCAGATTCTACAATCTAGCTGTCATGTGTCTTTGTCTATTTCTCTTCTATATCCTGTCATTTATCTCGATTATTGCCCATATGTATGTTTTGCTGTGGCAGTTTCACCTGGTGTTAATTTATAGCACCCTTACAATTCTTTCCATCTCTGGGAAAGGACAAAATGTGGTTGCCAATGGAAATCATTTCTAGATATTATTAGATAAGAGTTCTTTCTTGTAAAGAAGGTTCTTGCAGGAGCCATAACATCTCTCCCAAAAAACATTTTGGTGCATTCTTCTCTCAAATCAGAAACCGCCTGAGTTACGCATAGAATCAAATGACTCACTCTTGTATGTTTGCTTAACAATATAATTATTTCTCATGAGTTGCCCCTGAATCATTTATGCGTTTGTGCGTATGCTAGCAAAATTATCCCTGAATAGCATTTGAGCATATTTGCGGTATTGTAATACAGATATTGCTACTTGGTACTTGTGCTAATACTAGAAGAATTCTTCTCTTGCTACACTATTATTAAATTCATCTTTGTCAATTTCTTATATATGATAACTCCTACTTTCCCTTGTTTATAATTTCCCTATGACAAACTCCACAACCTGTATTTTCATTTTGCTAAGTCTCCTCATGTATCATTTTAGGATATTGGAATAGTATCTACTAGATTTTCTTGCTTGTGTGAGTATTATATTCCAAGTCACTCCAACTCTATTCTCTTGAAGTAAACTTCATTACCCACAATTGTTCATGAAGTGTTTGATTTTGGGAACTTTGCCTACTGTCCACCACTTCTGCACACTGATGCCCTTTTCTCCATGGAACCTTTAAATGATGATTGAAAAATGTCATATGGCTACCAAAATACCTTTGTGATAACTTAGATTGATTCAATCACAGGGCATATGAAGAATGATTTGGAAAATGGCCTTGTAAACCTTTGCTCTTCAATTTGAAAGAGAATCATGATGAAGATGGAGAGCAAGATTATTATGAGAGTGAAGAAGCCTCTGAAGATTCTTGCTGACCTGCAACCTCAGTTGCTTCAGCATATAGATTACTTACACCATCTGTGTAGGTACTCTGTTCCAATTTAAACAACACTTAATGACTAACAATTTTGGAGTATTACCCTGTGCATGACTATTATAATCTTGAATCACAAAACCCCGTTGTAAAGATTTGATTGTAATTTTGTGAAGTAAATTAAGCAGCACTAATATTGCATGTAACAGTGTGCTCATGGTAAGTACTATGAATACCTGTGGTATTATTTCTGTGACTTAGTCAGTTTAGCAACCCTTTTTTTTAAAGAAGCAATCCTTTATAGTTTCTAATCTTTTAACAATGGTGCATGGAGGTGACATGTTATACCACACAAGGCCAAATCTTTGCGTAGATAATAATGAATCATTCTCCATTTAGAATTAGATTGTGCAATATTTGAGGGCAGATATTCTGATGACCTTGATGTGAGCATAAAATTGTTAATTTTCAGAACTTTTGAGAGATCCATGATGTTCAGATTTTTAAAATACTCAGATATATGCAAACCCAGTCACTCTTGGATATAGTGCTTTTGACACCATAGCTTGTATTTTCATACAAACCTTATGACACATTTTCCCGAAATTTATACTTATGTTTTGATATGAAGCAGAGTTTTGATCACCGTAGTATCCCTGCCCATTAAAACCCATGGAAGGAAACCTTGATTTTTTGTATATACTTGAGCAAATATTTGAAAAATAATGGGCCATTGTGGAATGAAATTCAATCATGATTTCTAATTATGTTTTATTTTTACTTCTTGCTCCAGTCATCTTAATTGTTTTCCTTACAAAGTGGCTGTTATGAAATTACTTAGGTAAAGGGCGAGAGAGAAAATCAATTAAATTTAAAACAAAAATGTATAAAATTAGGTTTTGGCCTCTTAAAATTCATGTGTTTTGTTAAATTAATTGAGTATCTTGTTAACTACGTGAGTTGCTTATTCTACTATATTTTGATCATAACTAGCCTTTAATAGACATGGAAGTTGCATAAGCACTGATATGAAAGTTGGATGGCAGTAGAACCACTACTAATTTTGGCATTGGGAATGTGCTGTATCAACTACTGATTAATAAACTGATAAAATGACTTGGTAAAACACGCTCCAACTGCTACTGAAAGTATAACCAAAGTGTGCTGAGGATTATAAGGAATTACAATATATATGTTTCGGAGAGATAATTGACCACTAATGGCTTAATGAATTACTGTATAGATTATTTGTATATTACTTATGGACTATGGTTTGGGTTTTGGAGCTGACCTTGAAATGTATGTGAACACTTATTAATGGCCTAATTTAATATGGCTGGTTGAACCAACCTTATTCTTACATGGAAGAGATGAGTGTTGACACTGAGATTTTGGCTAGTTGGTGTTTGATCAAGCACTCATGTAAATCTGGATCATAAATGAAACAATTGTTTGGTCTATAACTACAAATCTTACTGAAATAGTGCAACTTGAAACCATAGTTTGTTCTTCTTTTGTCTTTGGTAGTAAGATGTGGTCATTGACCTGATTCATAGGATCCTAGTTGTGGTTATTGATACTATAAACTGATTCATAGTACTCAACCTCTGTTGATGGATGAAAACAATAATCTGAGATTGAATACTCATGGATTGTGAAACTAAATTCCCCATGCCTTTTCGACTTAATTTGGAGTATCACTGCTAATGTTTGACATGCAGAGGAGAGCTTTCTTTGGCATGTAGTTACGTTGATATGTGTCATCATTATACATAAATTTGGTTTGGGGAATCTGGGATAACTTGACAACAATTTTTCCTTTGAATTTGACTAAGCCTTTCAGCTGATAAATTCAATAATCTTAAATATTTGAAGCCTTTAGCTATAAGGGTTCAGATATTTTACTTCTCTTTATATTGTCACCATCCTGTGAATATTCAAGGTGGTTTGTGGCGCTAGTTAAAGTTTCTCAAACCAGAACTGATAAATCTTGGCATTTATTTGTTTTATTTATTTTATTTTATTTTGCACAAAGGCATCTCTTTTTTTTTTTCTCGACACAAGAGTGCATGTCATGGTGTTGTTTGGCTTGCAGCTTACCCTGATTTTCTGGTTGGTAATCTTGCGGGCAAATATTTTTGGCATCTCAGATTTTGGTGTGTGTTACTCATGAGCTTCAATTTTGCAGGCTCGTACACTGTACCACAATATGTAAGCTCAGTCCTCATTACTTTTGTGTCAGCTGAAGTCCTTGAAGGTAAAGAATTCATCTGAAGATAATTTAACTTTAGTCGGAATCTTTACCTCCATTAAAATTAACAGATCATTGCTCCATTTAAATTTTTTTTTAACTTGATTCTCTCCGATAATCTCATAATGTTGCATCAAATGGAGTCTATGATTATGTTTAACATCTTCTGTCATTTCTGAACTTGCATGCATTAAAACATCGAACAATTCCATTAGCAGCTAATGAGAATATAGTGCAGGCTTATTATCATAAACATGTGCTAAATTTGACACACCCTTGCTCACTCTTGTGTAGTGTGTGTGACATACCATTTAGTTTCAACATTAGTATTGTTTATTCACCAAGACATACATTTATCTCACAAGCATATTTTTCGGGCCATGCAGATGTTAATCTTTCCCATCTATCACAAGTTATATCATCACGGCTTGCGCGTGGGACTTACAATTGCAGCCTGCGATCCACAGAAGCAGGGATCTTGGCTCAAGTGGTTGCAGATGGCACGATTACATTAACTGGATATCTGGGTGAAGGAAGGCTTCTAAATGTCACCTTAATCCCATCACTGCCAATCTGTTTAACCTGCATTCTTTCAACTTTTCTGACCTTTCTCTCTCTTTATTGATAGCTTTGCCAAAATCATCCTTCCTTTTTCAGTTGATTCATTCGTTTCTGTTAGATCAATAAACACGCATTGTATATACGTTATTCATAATTCATGATGCCTTCGAGAAATAATTGCACTTGTGTTTTTTGAATGTTCGAAAGTTAATCCGTCAATATGAGGAACTCAATTTGGTCTTTTTCTCCTTGCGAACTTTATTTTTCAGTAAGTTTCAAATTCTCTTGTGGATAATGTGCTTTATGAGGTTGGAACTGTTACCTGCTTTTCATGTTGTGTTATCTAGGGAAATGTTTTTCATTTTCATTAATGCGAAATATATCATTTACTCTCTAGTATGAGATATTGAATGATCATTTGAAATTCAGATTCCAAGCTTCTATGTTTTGTTTAATATTATGATTCTCATCTCTTGCAATACGACGGAACAATTAAGTTGTAATGTGTTGGTTTTTTTGAAAAGAACCTCAACTGAGGCTAATATTAAGTTGTAATGTGTTACTCAGAGGGTGTAATGCACAGGGCTGGCTGCTCAAGGTTTAAGGGAAATGAACCAATTGGCTTAGGCTCTAAATTTTTTTCAGACTTTATTTTTAAATTTGTTTAATTATAATTATAAAAACTCAAAATTTTGAAAAATTCTCAGTAATTATTGTAATATAAAAATATTTTAATTTAATATTTAATCAATGTTATATAATCTTAGTTAACTTTTAAATTTAAAATAATATCATAAAATATTAAAAATGAAGCAATTGGCTTAGGCTTTAAATTTTTTTCTGACTTTATTTTTAGATTTGTTTAATTATAATTATAAAAACTCAAAATTTTGAAAAATTCTCCGTAATTATTGTAATATGAAAATATTTTAATTAAATATTTAATCAATGTTATATAATCTTAGTTAACTTTTAAAATTTAAAATAATATCATAAAATATTAAATATTTTTATTTTAATGCTTTTAATTAGTCTCATATCTTGTCTAATTAGCTTTTCAATATTTTAATTTAATATTTAGTCAATGTTATATAAAGAGTTTTTGTATTTTTTATATTGTTACAATTTTTTTTTGGATGAGTTTTGCTTATAAATTTTAAATGTATCCCATCTTCACAAGTTTAGTAGCATGTAAAAAATAAAATAAACATCTTAAATAACCATTTATTAAAATTAAATTTATTTAAATTTAAATTTTTATTAAATAAAGGAGAGGGTTTTATTCCAAAATTCAGTTTTAGGCCTCTAGTTACTATGAGCCACCCCGGGTTATGCATGGCAAGTTAGCTACAGTGCTTGTTTAAAATAATATAAGTTTTGGTGAATTCTAAGCTATTGATGCATTCTAGTATAACAAGGGTTTTGTCACCTTAGTCTTACAAAGTGGTTTTCGTCTATCACAACAGTATGTATTGTAAACTCCATTAATCGCTGATATGATATAAAAAAAATATGTTTTGTATAAATCTGGTGAGACTAATTAAGATCTCTTGCTTTTTAACAAGGTGGACAACATCATTCACCTCAGCTAAGAACAAAGTGTCAATGCCTTTTATTAATATACTTACATGATTTGCAAATTATGTAGAATATTTATATTTGGGAATTATACATACCTATAAGGTGGATATTTTTGTAAAATTATGTCTTTTTGTCATGTGCATAATTTTGAGTATTCAGTATTTTTATAACTCTTTCCATATTTTTAAAAAATTTATTATCTAACAAAAATGCCTAATATCAATGAAATACTTAATACAAAAGATAAATCTTGCCAACAATTGACTATTTTTAGATAAATATATATTGTTACTAACGGTGTATTCCTACCTAAGATATTATGCACATTTGGAAAATTGAATATTTCATCATGTTAATTAACACGTTTGTTGATACTTTTCATGTATTCTAATCACAAAACTCATATTATTATTAGAACTCCTAATTTAATGGAAACATGTATAATTTTAGCATTAGGTATTTGATAGCGTTTTTATGTATTTTTGAGTACTTTTTGTATGATCCCCTAAGATGCATAATATTATTAAGGACACATGCACATCTTGAACATGTCATGTTGTTTTCATATTTTTGTGGTATTTTTGGAGCATTTTTTTTAAATGCCATATATTATCATCATAATGAATTGTGCACGTTTTCAACAGTAAACGTTTTATTGCTTTGTATGTAGTTGAACATTGTTATGGGTGTTACGCAAGGTACGCAATATTATTGTGAGAATGTTAAATTTAATGGAAATATGTACATAATATTGATAATTATTAATTTTTGTATTTTGTGATTTTTTTTGTTGAGTAGATATTAATAAGAAAATGTTTGTTTAATTAAATGTATACACAATAAGATCATTGTTAATTATAATTATTGATTTCATTTAATTAAGGTTAGGTGATGAAATTGTTGTTTAAAACAAATCACATGCAGGTGGAGCTAGAAATAGCAAATGAGGATGGATAATAAAATTTAGTGAATCAAAGTTCAAATATATTCAAAATTATATAATAATATAAGTTAAATAACATATCTAGTTTCTTAAAAAAAAGGCCTTTTATACAAATATTTAGTATAAAAATCAATAAAAACAAATTCTTAATTGGCCAAATTTGGCCTTTGTGAATATCCATATTTTGAAAGCAACAAAGATTATTTCATTATCACAACTAAAAATATCTTTCTTAATATATACTACTAAGTAATTAGCTAAAAATTGATCAATAATTTTGTTGCAGAGTCGAGTATTCATAATTTTCATAACAGAAAAATACTACATAGCTATAATTAAAATTGGTAAAATTAGAGCCAGAGGTAAGGTTATAGGGCAATGGATATAAAATAATTTTTCTTGTTCTCAATAATTTCGTAGTAAGATCATTAGTTCCTAGAAAACCATTAAATTTTGTATTGTATCTCATGTTAATGATATCAGCCTTTAAGTTATTTCACGCTTCTAAAATTTAGTATTATCACTTCTTATGGGACTTTCCAAAGTTGATATTTGAGAAAAAAAAAAATTCAAAGTAGTAGTATTAATCATTAAAAAAGTTTTTTTTTTTTATCAATTATAAGAAGCAGGAAATCAAACCCATTTTCTTTAATTTTTTAGAACAAGATCAAATGAGAGCAGGAATCAATAAGAATGAAACAGAGGAAACTTAGATGAAGGGCAGAGGGTTAAGCATGTACGAGTGCACGACATGCTCCGATGAAGATCACTCTCACCAATGGCCTTGATCTCCCCGTCACCAATGGCCTTCTTTGATCTCTTCACCATCTCGTTGTACAGCTTCTTCCTGCGCTACCACTCTTTGATGGCAGTGGCACCGACAGCGCATGGCATGAGGCCGATTGTGTATCTAGGAGGAATACGGGGGAGGAGGATGGTGGTTAAGGGCATGCCAGGGCCAACGCTGCATTTCAATTGGTGACATTGATGTTGAAGTGGAGGGGATAATAGGCCTCCTCCTAGTAGGAGGAGGTGGTGAAGTAGAGGATGGAGGTGCAAGGGTGAC
This sequence comes from Dioscorea cayenensis subsp. rotundata, assembly GCF_009730915.1. Classification (NCBI taxonomy): domain Eukaryota; kingdom Viridiplantae; phylum Streptophyta; class Magnoliopsida; order Dioscoreales; family Dioscoreaceae; genus Dioscorea; species Dioscorea cayenensis. The sequence continues at coordinate 11,551,554 of NC_052481.1, read as the reverse complement.
ATGCCATGGGTATGGCACCATTCAAGTTCCTGGAATGGTGAGTGAGTAATTTATTTTTTCATTTTTTTTAAATTTAAAAATATTTAGAAGGGTTTTGTCAAACAAGTTGCATAAGTCAACTGGGAAAATATTATAGGATAATCGAGGTAGTTTTTTAAAACCCTCTCTATATATCTGCTTCTAAAAATTAAAAATGGTCTAGTGATACTATCACGAAATCGAAGTGAGCTAATAATGCATATAAAAGTTATGTTAGCTTCTTAATATGATTGGCATTTATAAATATTTTACTATGCTGATGCATATAATCATATTCTTCTGCAATCACTTTCTGCACCTGGCCAACTCAACCTTGACAAGGCTAAACATAAGAATAAGAACCTTCATCTCAAGTGAACATGATGATAGAAAATTTTTTAATTTGCTTGCAATTATCTTTCTTTTGATTTCATGATACATGTCCTTCATGCTATATATGGATATGATACTATGACTAAGTTAAAGAATGATGTTTGCATATCTTATATCTCACTTGAAAATTTGTTTTGCATGTTCACCTTGAGTTATGGAATCATGCCAGCCATTTCTTTTAGGATGGAGCAGAGTGTCAGTATTAAGTTAATTATCAACTTCGATGTTGATAACCTAGGACATCTCATTCTTACCATTTGAAAAAGAAGCATATAGTTTTAAAAAAATGTAACGAGGAACTGTTTTATCATGTTCTTTGTCTCTTTCTCATAGCGGCTATCTTTGTTATTCATGCAGCGCTTTAACAAGCTTCTTGAATGTTTTTTGACATTACTTACTTTAGAAAATGATATCGCTATTTCATTCTTCTCTTTTCTGTTATATTTGTTCATTGATTGTAAATAAATATGGAATTAGCTAGAAGATGAGATTACCCTTCAATGCAAACATTATTGTATGTGTTCATTTTCTGGGTTTCTATTTATCTCATTCTAGGGCAAAGGAAATCTACAGTCGTGTTTGTAAGTAAAGATAGATAATCATAAGCAATTCATGTAAAACTTGCAAATCCATAGTTTTCATTTCATTATAGAACATCAACATTACAAAGAAAGAGATCATATTCTTCTAAAATATCATAAATAAGATTGCAACATGGCCACAGAGATCATTTGATCACCATGCGTTTTTATCATATATTTGTTATAATTCAGTTTTTTTAATGCCCATTTCTGTAGCACTTTCAGCCCAACACTGTAGCACTTACTTGGCTCTGTAGCAGCCCGAGAACTAGTTTAAAATCTCAGATTTTCCTTTCCATTTCACCTCCATCCTTGAGCTAAGAACCCTCTCCTCCATTCATCCTCTCCCGGCTTTTGAATGATTAAAGGTAAATAAATACTTTAATTTCCCTTAGGTTTAAATTATCTCTTTGCTTATCTTATTGATCTTAACCCTAGGTTGGTCTCCATCTCCTCTCTTTTATTTTCCTAGATCCATTGAAGTGAGGAGGATATGAGGAGAAAGGTGAGTGGGCTAACCGAATTTCCTTTTGATCTATTTCGACTTTTTCATCATGTATTTGCTTGATTTGGTGTTGTTTTAATGTGATTTATTATATTGGAATTTTGGTTAGCTTTTGATGGATTATCATAATATGTTTACATGAGAGATTTTCAACAATTTATTTGATGATTCTATTGAAGTTCAAGGATTGTATATATATATATATATATACATATATATATGTTGACTCATTATTATCCTATTTGCCAATTCATTTTGTTTTGTATAGTCAACTTGATGATTGTGGCATGTGGTTGATGAGGAAAACTAATGACCTTTGGGAGGGAGATTTATCATACTTGGTGCAAAAAGAGGTGTGTGAACCTTTTGCACTAGATATGGTGAATGGTTGATTTGAGTTGAGGAATAATGCTCAATGAATGATGCATATAAATTGGTCATATTCTCGACTTATGTGGAATTCATGAGATGGAATTTGGTTGATGCATGCAAAGTGTTTGACATAATGCTTTTAAGGACAATATGTAAGCAATGACCAATTGATTGTTAGAATATGATGGTATGAGTTTATGGATTGTTAGAGATGATGCTATGTGTGAGATTTTTGTATATTAATGTTAATGGCATGGGTATATATTCTTATATGAGGTGTGTGTGAAATTGTTAATATAGATTGTTACATTGGTGAAAGAAGGCATTATTTTCCCTTCATCTACTTTTGAAATGGAAAATAGTCTTAGATTTGTGAAGAGTGTGTGCATGTTTATTTATAGATGTAAATTACAAGTGTTTGAGAATGTTGGCAAATGAAATTTGATTATGTGAGGTACTTATATTTATGTAATTAGTTGGTTTGGATATGGGAGAGATTATTTATGTTTGTTTTTTTTTTTATGTGTTTCGATTATGTGAAGGAGTTAGAGAAAGGGGGAGAGATGTATGCTCATATTAAAAAGTAAGGCATTGATGGAAACCTATGTAAAACAATGCAAAAGCATGAATGTTGAAGAATGAAAATGGTAATATGAGTTGCAATTGAATCTAGAGGAATTTAGTAGTATGAATCTAGGATTGAAGGCATTTTAAGGGTGAGGTGACATGATAATTATGTTAGGTAAAGAAATGAAAAGTTGGTGAGTTGCTTTGGTGTTATTGCATCTTTGATATTAGAGGTGATCTTGAACTAATGTTAAAACATAATTGGGATAATTGCTTTATATAGCATACAATGGTTGATGTTGCATGATGTTTCAAGGTTAGTTTAATATTGGAGGGGGAAAATTATGTTTATGTCTTCGAATTGATAACTTGTTTTAAATTGACAATTATGATAAGATGCATTGTTGATAAAATTGAAATGATGGGAAAAACCATGGGTGTGGATTGGATATGTAATTATAGCCTTTGTCAATGTAATACTCTCAATATGGAATTGTTGAGCATGCTAGTGTGTGGAAATAAAAGAGAGACATGATTGATGATATATGTATGTATATGAGGAATTAAGGGCCAACGACACTGTAGCTATCACTGTAGCACACATCGCTGATTTACTTGTGTGTTGGTGTTTATGGCCTTGGCATTGAGGTTAATTGTGAGCTACTTATTGTGATTGACGTTTGATGGAAAGACTTTGATGTTCTAGCCTTTGTAGGCTTATTTTGTTATGGAATGATGTAAGTAATCCACACCTATTATTTTGACAAGTTTTAATTGCAAATTTATGATATTATTCAATTGTATATTTAAAATCTCCCAAGAGTGGGAGCCTGCAACTATCTCGTTTAAAGGAATATTTGACCATTTTTGGATTTTGAATTTTGGTAGGTTTTGGAAACTTTACAGTATTCTTTTAGTGACTTTTTGTATATGAATTTTGAATATGTAGAAAATTATGAACTTAGCCTTCAAAGATATTTTGTTATGAATATTGTAAGTAATCTACTGATATTTTATGTATATCAATTCATTTTTATCTGTGTCTTTGTTTTTGGAATTTTCTGAAAATATGGTTGTGTTGAGCCTCCAATCATCTTTTAAATATTTGTTTGACCATACATTTGTTTATAAGATCTATGTATTCTTATGCGATAGGATTGTGATCATGTTTTGGTATGATGATAAGATCAAAGTTCATGAAGTTAATGTATAGTTGATCCCATATATGTTTTGAAGGATGTATGTTGATCATAGATAATGTTCAATTGATGTCCAAGTGACATATAGGTGCTTGGAAGAAATGTTAACATGGGTGAATGCCAAAAGTGAATAAGTCAAGAGAAATGTTGTACTACAACCATGAGGCAAGATTGAGTCTTGAATTTCATGTTTTGATTTATTGTCTAGGATGGGGATAGCCTCTGCTTGATGATATTGTTACTGAAATTATGAGGATGCACTTTGGAAGTAAAGTAGATCATTTGGTGGCTTAGAGCTTAGAGACAATATTTCAAGGGTTATTGGGATATTTCCATACATATTTGAGACCTTTACATTGTAAGCTTGATGCTTGGAATCACTAGAGTTAATTTGCAAGTTATGATAATGAGTTGAGTGGAAATTGTGACTTGAATTCGGAGGTCATAGGGGCGGAAATTGTAGAATATTAAAATTGAAAAGTCATAATGATTTATTTGATCTATCTATATGCCAAATTTCATATTTATTGGGAGTACACTCTATGATATATGATCCATTCTATTTGACGTGTCCTAAAAATAATATTGTATGGACTTATGGATTTATAGAAAAATTCTGGACTTAATAAGTAAAATGAGACAAAGTGCTCAATATAGAAAATATTCCTTATTACCTTGACCTTCAATCTACAAAATTTCAAGTTATTGGATTTATAGATTAGAAGTTACGATCTACTAAAAGACTTGTACAAGATGATGTCTCTACAGAAAATCTTTAGGTTTAGCTTGATTTTTCTCACTTCTGGAGACTAAATTTTGTGAATGATTTGATAAGGAAAAATATTCAGGATTGTCCTAAGTTTGGTACTGCGAAATATCTTTGCAATTTTTGGTATGATCTTGGAGTTATGTGTTGAGAAATGAAACATGTTAGAATTGATTTTATGCCAGACCTTTGAGAGTGCAAACTTTCAGAGTGATTGATTTTTATTTGATGATTTATTCATTTATATATTTTCATAAATAATTTCTGTTTATTCAGTTATTTTCCCTAGAGTGGGATTCTGAAATTCTGTATTTTTACTCGTGTGAGTATTTTGGGAAATACTTGTGAATTTTTTGTATTTTGTCTTTCAAATCTGTCTGAATGTTTTTGTCTCCAATTGAGTGATATGCAACCCTGTCAGTGGGGGGTTAAACCCTGACCTTGTCGATAAGAAATTATGGAAAAATGAGACTACAGTTTCGCACCTTGTCCGTTCGGTGAAATAATCAACGGCCATCTGATATTCAGTCTCGGGTCACCGAGGGTAAATAAATGACCTCTGTTATTCTGGCTCGGGTTACCGAGGGTAAACAAATGACCTCTGACATCTACAGTGAATTTGGAGACATATAATGAAATCTGTTACTTTTTTTTGCTTTGTTCTTTTGATTTTGATTATCTGCAATGATACGAACTTTTTTGTTTATTCTTGAAGTTGTATTTTGAGATCATATTCTGGGTTTTAAATTTTTGTGATTGGCTTGGAAGTATTCTTTTATTAGAATATTATACTCTACATTTTGTTAAATTATAATTTCAGATATTTGTATTATTCTGAAAATTTGATATGCTTGAAACACACCTCTAAATTTTCTGGTTGGAGTAATTTTATGTTTTGGAAATGTTTAGATAACCATTTTCTGTATCTTTGCTGGTATTTATGAGTTTTCCACTTGTTTTCGCCCCACTCACTGAGTAACAGAGTTACTCAGCCTCTCTTCTTCTATCTTTTTCAGGTTTTGGACTCTAAGGTTGTTGTGCTTAAGACTAGTGATGTTCAGCCAGTGCTAGGATGGATCCACTAGGGTTGTCATTTTCTTCAAATTTGTGAAAATCTTTGGATTCTTGTATCTATAAGACTGTTTTGTATTTATGTACCATTTTTTTATATATATTTTCTTTTTCCCCCTCTGTTGGTTTGTTATAAGTTATCTGCTCTGAATCAGGTTTTGAGGTGTTGCGGGCTTATGGGGTTTATGCTCTGTGGGTCCGCGGCCGTTTGTCCATAAGGCGGGTCCTGCGAGCCGGGTTCGGGTAGTGACAATATTTCTCCTACCATAAAAAGCAATAGATCCAAATCTAATGTTCATGCTAAAAGTAACTCACTGCTTAATAATTTTACCAAACTTAATACGTCAAACAAGTCAATCTCTCTTCCTCAGACATCATTTTAGATGAAATCTAAGCATGTAGCTTTCTATTGTGATGGAAGTACTTATTCTTAGCATATGACAGAAGGTCACAACCACCTAAAACTTTGGAATTCACTATATGAGCTTATAACCTAGCTATAAAAGACATAAGAATCTTATGATGAGGTTTTAAAAGAAAATTAGAAAACTGTACTTTCTTTAAATAAATAGGATGTTGTATTGTGATAGGGACGCAAGTGTATGTGCCGATCGCGTAATAAAGTGTGCGGAAAAACAGAGTATCAGTTCACAGGAAAGAAAGCGAATACTAGTATTAACCCTAAACCTGAAAAATTAGCCTAAGTGATCGAATGTTGTGTGTGTGAACAAGAACAAACAAAGATAAGAAAATACGAAAAATAATAGGAGAGAAGTTAAGAAAGAAATCGATGTCCAGGTTAACATCCCTTTAGGGTTATAAAGTGCTAGACAAAGGTTATTTATGCTTTCAATTCTATTTGAACTGAGAGGTTTCCAGAAGTATACTAAACCCTGATTTCTTAGGTGAATAGTAACTAAATAGGTGTAGAGCTGATACAGACATCCACACAATCGCATTAATACTCTATGAAAACTCACTGTGAGCTAATTACAATCTCTTAAGTTGATAATCTCCCTCGAAGAAAGAGGTTACCCCTAATCTGAATACAGACTAGAAATGTGATTTCTCTTAAAATCCACTCCATTTGATTATGAAGTGCATGGAGAGAATCACTAACTCGGAAGGATTGCAGAAGACTAAGTCTCCAAAGTACCCTAACCTAAGGTGTACTCACTATTGTCTCGAATTACTGTAAGTCCATGCTAGGTGGGAATTTCTTCTCGTCATGTAGTATACCAAATATGATAGCTAGGGATTTCTCATTGTTAGAAACCAAGCATTCAATCACACAATTAAACTCAAATAGACATGATTGCAATTAAGAAAACAATTTAAAGCATCTAAGATCCAACAACTAATTTCAAAAGTATAAACCCTAGAGTTCAACTATGCCCAAACATCTACAATTTAGACCTCCATTATTGGAGGGCAAGCATCTAAGATAAAAATATTTGGAGGAAACATGAAAGCCGTGAAAACCCCCTTTTCAATGGTGCCGATTAAAAATCGCCTGAGAAATCTCAAAAAAGCTTCCACGCAGGCCGCCAAGGTGAACTTGACGGCTACGATCTTCAATCCCATTGAATGTGATCCAAATATTACTTGAAATGACCCCTTAAGTGCTAGAGATTCATCTCTTGTCTTCCCTAACTTCGCCTATAAGAATTGGCTAGAAGAAAAACCAAGAATACCCTAAAAATTCTCATAACATTTATTTATACCGGATTGCTTATGGGCTGCTTATGATTGTAAGTACGTGGCCATAATAGAGCTAGAGAAGATAGTCATGAGCCTTACGGGACTACTTACAGTCATAAGTCATGTCCACAAGGTCTTTTGTTTGTGTTACGGTCAAGCTTACGGCCGGAAGTGCTAGACCATAAACTTGACTGTGTTATCTCTTGCGAATGCCCTTACGTGTGTATGATGTGATCATAAGCTCCTCTGGATGATCTTTACAGGCATAAGTTTTGCCCGTAATATTCTCTGAATTGGCTCTGAATCCCTCTTACGGGCATAAGCATGCCTGCAAGGTTCTCTAAAATCTATTTATGGTTGAAGCTGCCTATAAGCTACGCAGTTTTGCATTGTCCTTATTCAAATGATGATGAGAGAGCTCCAAATTTACCATTTGAAGTCTAAAATGCTTCCTTTAGCTCTCTCTCATGTTGAAATGTTGTCCTAAGCATGAGAATGTGAAATATACTATATTTAGCATCGAATTCCACAATATGATTCTAATACATGCTGGATGAGTGTATGAATTGGTATAAAATACATGCATGTTGTACAATCATCGAATTTCCCCACACTTAAGCTTTTTCTTGTTCTCAAGCAAAAATAAAACCAAGTGGAGAGAGTGCAATATCTTTGGTGCTCAAGAATTTGGGAGTTTCACAAGTGGTTCGAGTTTCCACAATACAAGAATGATAAAAACTTCAAGTTCCAAAAATAATGAAAACTCTATTCAAGATTATCATGGTGTGTGTGTTACAACTCTCTACTTCACTGCCTTCAACCTAGAGCACTTCACTATAAAAAATTCACAAACAACTTCTTCTTTGCAAAATGGTAGCTTCACATATCTCCTAAGGTAGTCCTTTTTGGTGAGCGCTTTTGAGCGGCTTCCACACTTTAAGAGAGGTAGCTCTTTCCACATCTTTTACCAAAATACGGTAGGTTCACTCACCTAAAGAGGTAGCTCTTTCTCTTGTTAGGGCATACATAGTGTTCAACTTATCGAGTGTAGCTTCACACTTCTAATAGGGGTAGCCCTTTCCGTTTCTCAACTTTCCTCTTTTCTCTCTTTTTTTTTTAAAATTTTTCAAAACAAATTCTTTCAAATTTGCAAAATTTTTTCTCAATTCAACCATAAGAAGTACAATGAATAGAACTAAAAGAAGTCCAACATTGGTCTAAGTTGTTACAATAGAGAAGTTGTGTTCTCTAATTTTGTGAATCACCAGGATTAGAGTGCACACTAAAAATATAACTCAAAATAGAACAAACTCGCATGTGTCCACCCTAACACTAAGAAACTCCAATTACATTTCAAATACACCATCATAAGTCAATCTTGGCAAGTAAAAGAGTTAACAATGAAACTTAAACCCCTCCTCCACACTTAATTCATACATTGCTCTGAATGTGTGTTAATAAAAGCATGCAAGATAATGTACACAAAAATAGGAAAGAAGTGGAATATGTTTACTTCCCCGGTTCAAATTGAAGAAATCATTGATGCTTGGAATCAGCGTAGTGTGTCCATTGTTGTGCCTTAGTAGAAGGGTCACTCAAGGTTAAGAAATGATTGAAAGAGCATCCACTTTCTAACTAAGGATGTTGGATGTTGTAAATAAGTCTTGCGAAGTATAAGGATAGATCATTAGAGCTCAACAAAATAAAATAACAAAACAAAAAATAGAAATCCACCAAAAGTCTCAAAATAGATATAAAATAGGCAGGGCCAACCCTTGCTAGAATATTGAATACAAAGTTTGATAATGCAAATACAAAATGATAGAAAAACAAAATCAATGCTCAGCGGCTTCAGAAGACACAAAGTCCTTCGGTGTATGTGGAGATGAAGGAGGGGTTGATGCCAGAGGAACTAGAGCTAGCAGAGGGGTCAGTCTGGCCAAAATATCCAGAGCATAGCAAAGATCTGCCTGCATCTGTGCCAATATCAACTGAATGCTTTGTTGGTCATCTCATACTTATCTCACCTCAGCCTGTAGCTCACCGGTACAGTGGCTGATAGAAGGGATGACTCATTGTCAGACTCATCATTCGACTCCTTATCCGCATCCTCACCCCCTTATGGTGGTTGCTCAGTAGGGGTTAGGGTGAGGATCCATTTGGAATCGTGGTGCACTAATATCCCCATCAAACGTAGAGTGTCCATCCCCAGGAGAACAGTACCACTAATGACCTCCTAGCCTTGGACCCGATCTCCCAGCCGATCTCCCAGTCCCATGCCCCTAATGAGTTGTGTAATGTATGAATCGACAAAGATCGTACCTAGGCATACATGCTGGCCCTGATGAGTGATTAAATCTTCCAACACATAGCCAAGGTGGATGGGGTGATGCTCAACCAAACTGAACAAGAATAAGAGCTCCTGCCAACCCACGACTTCGGTGCTTTCACCTCGCCTTGTAAAAGATCGGCCGATGATAATGTGCACATTATTGAGAGCTAGCCGGGTGAGGAACGAGGCCTTGGTGAGGCCCGGCTCGTAGCTCCATCCCTGTCTCAAGTACTACTAGCTTCTTAAGGCATGATGCCAGATGAGAAATCAATGCGAAACTGCTCATATTTAGGGGTGCTAGTGTAGTCGGTGTCAACTCTGTCAGCAAAGAGAACTCAGTTTATCTCATCCTCCTCTTTTCACTGAACAGCTGGAAATAGATGGTGCCACCCCTGTCAAACCCCACCAACCCTGGGTCCACCTTGAAGGAAGACAAGACCTCGAGGGTGATATCACAATACAACTGCCCTCCATAGAGAACAATTGGCTCCATTCACCCGACTGCATCATCCTCCTTACCTCTTCCTTGAGCCCTAGTTAGGTAAGAATGGGCCAATCTACCATATGGGATTGGCCAAACCTCTTCATCCTCAAGCGGGTGAACCACTCTCCAAAGTGAACCTCAGTGAATGTGGGAGCTGAGGGGTCCGGGAGAGTCAATGTCTCATCCTTAGTCGGACCCGAGGTAGATGCCTCGGGTCTTTGTCTCTTTCCCAGCCCAGAAGTTGCCTTCTTTGCTCTAACCATGCTGCAATAAGAAAATACAAAGTTTAGAATACAAAAAGAGTGCTTACAGCTTGCTTACGGGAAATCTTACGACCATAAGACTCATGCAAAATCACCTTTATGGCTCCCTTATGGTTGTAAGCCATGGGCTCAGGTTGTAAGGACCCCTCCTGTACAATTGAGCTCAAAATTTTACAAATTTCAAATATAAAACAACATTCAAACATCGCTAAACATTTATACATCTGTTTACATGCAACATTTCAATCAATGGGCTTAAGAATTATGGAAAACGAAGATTACTTTTGAGACAAAGAAGGAAATGGAAAAAAGGGCCAGTGAGCAGCTTTCAAAATGGTCCAACCCCATTCATAAATACTCAAAAACTTAAGAGGAAGATGAGGGAAAAAGAATGGGAGAAGAATGAAGCACTGAAGATCTTAATCTGATAAAAATCAAATCTAAATGAAGATTAAAGGTTGCCGATGATGCTAAAACCCTAGGTGCTTACTGGCTTCTTATGGGCATAAATTGAGACTGAAAGTCTCTCTGAATGAACAATTATAGGATGCTTATGTCCATAAGGCCTACCCCATAAGGGTACATCTCCTTTATAAACTAGGTCATGACCATAAGGGACTTTATATGGTAGCCTATAAGATTCTCTGTCTTGCTCTTATGATTTATCTTACTGACGTAAAGTGCCCGTAAGGAACTTAGGTTGTATCCCATGGAGGTTAAGGGAGTAAAGGTTTAAGATATACCCATAAAGTGCTCTAAATGACCCTTACTGCCTCACTTACGGGTGTAAGACACCCGTAAAGAACCTCTAAATTGTGCTCATTAGGACTTACGGGCCGTAAGTGCACTTGTAAGACTTTCTGGATTCCCCTTGCCTGTTGTTTTACAGGTGTAAGATGCCTATAAAGCTCTCTATTTGAGGCTTACGACCCTACTTAGGGGCACAAGTAGCAAGTAAACATCCTGAAAAATTAAGTATAGTTTTCCCTGTTTCCTGTACTTAAGCTCAAATAAAAATATAAAAAATTTGAGACAAGCTAAGCAATTTATTGCAAAATTAAACAAAACTACAAAACTACAACTAAAGACTCGACTCAACAAGAATACTGAAAATTTTTGTTTAGGTTGCCTCCCAAGAAGTGCCTGTTTAATGTCATGAGCTTGATATACCTGAGATGCACATGTCAAGGAGGTTCAAAATAGAGACACTCCTCAAGGCCAAAATTAATGTTTTTGAAATAGTACCTAAGTGCGAGATTGGAGAAAATAGGTAACTTACCAATGAAGTTGACTGACTCAGGGGTTATCTCCTTGGGTGAAGGTTTTCTCTTGCCTTTCTTGGGGGAAGTGACTTTTCACCAATGCTTCTTGCTCGTGTTTCCCTTAATCAATTTTGGTGTAAGCAAAGGGGTGGTCTCTTCAATGTGAGGGTCATCGAATGGCTCCTCGAAAGGTGCTTTGTACAAAATTTCCTGCACACATTGATCCACAATCGAATCAGTCTTATAAAAAAAGTAACATGTATCATCAAAAGTAGAGGGATGTTTCATGGCATCGGATTCCTTATCCCCAACCCTAAGTGTTATCCTAGCATTGATAACATCGATTAAGGCTTGGGAGGTGGCTAGGAATAGCCTGCTAAGAATGAAGGGCACTTCAACATCTTCATCTAGATCTAAAATCACAAAGTCTACCAGGAATATAAATTTGTCAACCTTAACCAATAGATCTTTTATGATTCCCCTAGGATACTTAATGAAGTGTTCTTCTAGTGACAAGATCATCCTAGTTGGCTTAAGGTCACTAAGTCCAAGTCTCATAAACATGGTGTGAGGTATTACATTGATACTAGAACCTTGAGGTCGTTCAGACAACAGATTAGCTATCTGTCCCACCTGATTCTCTAAATTTTGAAGAGAAGCATGCTAGTTTCTCATCGATATCTCTATGCTCTGAAATTGGTTTTCGAATTAATAAAGCTTAACATCCGTGCTTTGAATGGACCGAGTAAGTACTTCCTCCAATGTGGGTCTCTTGTGGGCGCTTTTGCTGCTGCTCTTGATTTTTCCAAGAGAAATTGGGGTGATTCCACCATCCTGGATTACATGTGCCACTGTAGAGATTTCCTTTTGTCAGAGGGCACTATAAACAAAATCTACCTATTTAATAGGTCCATGAGTCACTCCTACAATTGAACAATCTGTCGAGGCATGTCCTCTCCCATTCGTGTCACAAGGCATGACTGTAGCTGACTTCTGAGTAGACAAGTTATTAATCTTTCTGCTCAAAGCTTCCACTTGGGATGCTAGTGCTATCACTTCACTAACCTTAATCATTCCGGATGGCTTCATAGCTGACTTGTCTCTTGAGTTCCACTGGTAGTTGTTCATGTCTATCTCTTCTATCAACTGCTTGCTTGCAATTGGGGTCTTACTGCTAAGTGATCATCCCGCTACTAAGTCTATAAGCTGTATGGTACTTTAATTTAAGACTTGATGAAAAATTAGAACTTCTATCCATTTAGGGTGGTTGTAATGCGGGTATTTCCTTAGCAAATCCTTGAATTGCTCCCATGCTTTAAATAGTAATTCAGTGTCCAACTTTGCATAAGTTGTAATCTCCTAAAGCAAGTTGGTCATTCTTCCTGGTGGGAAATAACAAGTAATGCTTCGACGAGCTGCTCCCAAGTCGTGATAGATACTCTAGGGAGAGCTTGGAGCCATTGCTTAGCTTTTCCTTTCAATGAAAATAAGAACAAGTAGAGTTTGATTTCGTCATCAGAGATATTGTTAATCTTTAGCGTATTGCATATTTGAGGAATCCTCCTTTGTGACCATTAGTATCCTCAACTTATAGCCCATGGAGCTGTATTGAATTCTGGACCATCTGTACAAATGTTGGCTTGTGCTCAAAGTTGTTTGTTGCAACTAGTGGGCACACTATACTTGACTGAGAGTCATCAAGAGTAGGACGAGCATAATTTGAGGGGGCCCTATGTTAGTGCCCTTGATCTGCCATGGTGTCTAATTGCTCTCCCTCAATGTTCACTATCAAAGATCCTATCTCGTTCATCAAAGCTATTCTCAATCTTATTCCAATCACTCTTTCTATATTATTTTCACCTTCTGCCAGTCTTGTTGACTTTCCTTTGGTGGCATACATTGAAATCAAACAAAAATAACTCCTCCTCGGTAGTTGTATAGTTCTCTTGTGCATCATTTTGGGTTTTACTAGCATAGTAGATGGGCTAAAAATACTTGTCCCTCCTTTGCCCTAACATGGCCCCAACAACATGGTCACTCGCATCACACCTGATTTTAAATGGAAGACTTGAATTTGGTGCTACAACAGTTGGTGCACTAATCTATTTCTCTTTAAGTGTCTCAAATGCCGGCAAGCATTCTTTGGAGAATTCAAATGTCACATCTTTCTCGAGAAGATTAGTGAGTGATTGGGCAATCTTTGAAAAGTCTCTAATGAAATGACTGTAGAATCTCACGTGTCCCAAAAAGCTCCTAATAGATCTGACTGATGAAGGAGGTGGAAGCTTCTCGATAGTGTCTATTTTTGCCTTATCCACCTCTATCCTGTGTTGGGATATCCTGTACCCTAGGACTATTCCTTCACAAACCATAAAGTGGCATTTCTCACAATTCAAAACCAAGTTAGTTTCTTCACATCTTTTCAAGACCTTCATTAAGATGTGAAGGCAATGATCAAAAGAGTCTCTAAAGATGGAGAAATCGTCCATAAAAACTTCCATGATATCTTCAGTGAGGTCATCAAAAATAGCGGCCATGCACTTTTGGAAAGTGGTCAGGGCATTGCATAACCCAAATAGCATCCGTTGGTGATAAGTGCTTGTGTATAAGTAATACGAAATATTCTTTTCTCACATTGATCATTACTTTCTTAGATTTTATGACTTATTCGTGTATATACGTGTTCTTTTGTGCATTTAAGGCTGTGAAGAAAAGTGTGGAAGAAAGAAACCAAAAGTAGATCATGGATGCAATTCGTTGATGAAGTCTTGGAGTGAACAAACGTGAAGGCACAAGTTGTGCTCAAAGACATTTGGGTGTATACCAACCTCCATTGTACTCAAGAGAATACACAAATTGGAGGGGCACAAAGGCAGTCACACTCATGTGTTCCAACTTGTGCAATACTAGCAAGATCTTCGTCAATGTAATTTCATTGAAGACACAATGCGATCTACCACATGGATGTGTGGCCATTCATGTGACCTCGATGAAAAGTGTGGATTCGGGAGTATTTTGGCGAAGTACTGTAGTAGTTTACTATAGGAAATCATTGCAACAAAATCAATGTAGCAATTACTATTCATAGATCGCAGGAAACAAAATTTTGCAAATTCACACGGGCGTGTGGAAATTCCACATGCCCATGTGGATACCTGATTTCAATCCCTATAAAAACAGTGATTTCAGATGTTTGAGGGTATTCTCTTCCTATCTTTTTCCCATCTTTTCTCCATCTTTGGAGGCGCTTGTGGCTAGGGTTTAGAGAGGCTTTGGCTAGGTCTTTGGTGTGGTTCTATGTCCCTTGATATTGTGTTCCTTCGAAAGATAGTTATTATGGAAGCTTTCTTCAGCATCAATTCGGTGAGGTGTGCCCTAGGCTTGACGAGGGAACCTTTGGAGAAGAAGAAGCAACTCCACAAGACCATTGATATGGACTACAAGGAAGTTTTATCTATAGATAGCATGCTTACTTTCGATTTCATTGTTGATTGTATCTTGCTCCATGGAGAACTAAACCCCTAGTGGGTGCTTGGACTTGTAAACCCTAGGATGATTTTTTTTTATTGACCCTTTTATTATGTTTCTTTAATTGATGTTTTAATTGAGTTCCAACCTTGAATGCTTGTTGAATTGATTTTCCTTAGAGTGACACTAGTCTTGAGAATCTATATTGGTAATCCTTGTGAATGAGTGACACTTCATTAGGATTAGATAAAGCTTGGTCAGAGAGGATCGAGAGGGTGAGTCGAGAGGTAGTGGAATGTCCCCTTTCCCTTCCGGTGTGATTTATCCTACCTCTACGTTCCAAGAGTTTTTTGCGGTCACAATAGAGTGAAATGCTAAGAGACGAAGTCTATTGGGGCTTAGTTGCATGAGCAACAGAGTAAAGTGTTGAAGTAATTCTTAGTGCTGGGGCTTAATTGTGACTAGGGGTCTTTCGCCTGAACCAAAGGATTAGATCTATATCAGGGAATAGGGTTTATCACTTGGAATCTTAGAGCTTCAAGCAATCCCACACAGTGTGAGGTGTCAAGAGTATTCTTTTCCACCAGACATATTGTAGGGTTAGTCACGGTTGACCTTAGGTTTGGGACCGTGTGTATTTGGATTTCCATGACTCATTAAACATCAGTTAGGAGACATAATGATTAGTCTTGCACTTGAAACAATAGTCCTAGGGTGAGCAATGTCCGGGTGCCCCATTTTCTATCGATTGCCTCTCCTTACTTCTATTGCGTCTCTTTTTTCTTTTCTTTATTTTTACTTGCATTGACATTGTTCACATTACTTTTGAATCATCCTCACTATAGTTAAATAGCAATTCTAGTGTTTCTGAGCACTATTCCTTGTGGATATGACTACCCACTCACCAGGGTACTTTATTACTTTGACAACCCGTGCACTTGCGGTACACACACTCAAGGGGTGTGTCAGTTGGTATGTAAAAGTGCCAAAAAGGTAAGTAAAGGTCGTCTTCTCTTGGTCATCTAGGGAAATGGGGATTTGAAAGTATCCTGACAATCTATCCAAAAAGCTAGGGAACATGTGTCTAAAAAGTTTTCCTAACATCTGATCAATAAATGGAAAGGGAAAATGACCCTTTCTGGTGGCATCGTTTAATCACCTATAGTAAATATATACCCTCCAAACTATGATAGTACGAGTTGGGATTAATTTATTCCTTTCCTTAGTGACCATTGTCATCCCTCCTTTTTTCAGCACAACCTGAACGGGGCTAACCCATGTACAGTCAGAGATCGGATAAATGACTCTGGTGTCAAGTAGCTTGATCAGTTCAGTTTTCATAACCTCCATCATATTTAGGTTTAGTCTCCTTTGAGGTTGTACAGCTATGCTAAAATTCTCTTCCATCTGAATCTTGTGAGTACAGAATTTATCCCCTTGAGATCGGTGATCTTCTAGGCGATCGCTCCCTTGCGTTGTTTGAGAACCTTCACCAATTTTCTCTTCTAATCACATGATAAATGAGAAGAAATGATAACTGGAAGCTTAGAAGCTTCAACTAGAAACACATACTCAAAATTATTCGACAGCTTCTTCAAGTCAACCTCTGGAGGTTCCTCGATCAATTTTTTCAATTTCTTATTCTCAGTACAGATCTCTATCCCAATATCTTGTTGTTCCAAGTCTAGTAACCATGGCATTTCGTCACTACCTTGACATTCCTCTATACTCTCCATCATTATCAACATTACACACCATACTTTTGGAGCTGATGGGATTAGACTCTCCTTTGTTTGTTGCCCATCTTGTGACACATGATTGCTTAGAGAACTCTCAAAGTGATCAAGGGCCTCCTCTAAAGTGCACTGAGTCTCACTCTAAAACTGTCTTGACTCCAATTGGAACAATTGATCAAACAATGCATCCATAGCTTTCCTCTCACTTTGTTGGTGTGTAATAATCGAATTCTGTCAAATATTTATGTTGTGTAAGACTGTCCATCCTTACATTCATAACTTCTAGCTGTTTTATCAATGCGTGGATCATACTTGACTTGATGAGTGTAACTGCAAATGAACAAAAGAATGCGAATCAGTATAAACAAGATAAAGAAAAAGAACAAGAAAAACAAACAAAAGAAAAATGGTTAAAATGATGGAATACATGAAGTGTTCCTAATATCTCAAATCTTCCCTAGCAACAGTGCCAAAAACATGATAAGGGCTAAAGTAAGTGTACGTACCAATCAAGTAGTATTAGTGTGCACAAAGGCAGGGTATCGATCCACAGGGAAGATCGAGAGTACTAGTACTACTTCCTATCCCGAAAATTAACCTAAAAAAAGTGGTGGTGTATGCGAAGAATACTAAAAAGCAATAAACATGAAATAAAGGAATTGAGACATCAAAGGGAGAAGGGATGCTTAGGCATAGTATCCTTCTAGGGTTTGTTGAATTCAAAACAAAGGTTGTATAAGTTTCAATCCTATTTGAACTGAGAGATTTCCTAAAGTATAGTAAACCCCTCTTTGAAGGATGATTAATAACTGATTCAGTACATTGTTGATACAGACACCCTACAATCACTACAAGAAAACATAAGCATCACTGATGGAATTTTTCCAACGGAATTTTTTCCATTGGTAATATCAATATCACTGACGGAATTTGTGACGGAATTCCAACGAACAGTTTTTAACACCTCTTAACATATTAGTAATGGAATATAATTTTATCACCAACAGAAAATTCCGTTGATGAAAAGAACTAATTTTATTTCTATGATTTAAAACAAGAAGTTATATATTAGGGAAGAAATTAGAATTTATCACAGACGGAATTTTGAATTAACACCAACATTGATTATTATTACCGACAGATTTGTTTTGCTTTCACCAACGGAAATTATTATTTGACCACCAACGGATTGCATATCACAGACGGAATTTTGAATTAACACCAACATTGATTATTATTACCTACGGATTTGTTTTGCTTTCACCAATGGAAATTATTATTTGACCACCAACGGATTGCATGTTATCACCAATTAATGGAATGTACACTATTTAAAACTATTCATTACTATTAATAATAATAATAATAATAATAATAATAATAATAATATTTTGTAATTTATTTTTAAAAATATCTAAAAACTAATTTTTGATTATATTTAAATTGTAACAAAATATTTAAAAAATAAAATATTACAAAAATATTATATATGAAAAATAAAAAGATAAGATATTGATCTAGAAAACAATTTTATGATGATATTTGTTAAGATATTAATTTATTTTTAATTATTGTTACTATAGATTTATAATACATCAATTTATCTAAAAATAATTATAAAGTATTTTAATGTTCATCTATTAAATATTTATTTATTTTATTTCTTATAATTATAAGAAAATATAATATGAATGCAATATATAGTGTTGATTTAAACCTCCTATATTTATTATTGTTATATTAGATTTTTAATGGAGGATTAAATGACAAAATCATATTAAAAAAATATTTTTTTAATAAAAATATGCCTAATCTCATTAAAAGACTAGGGCTGCCACTTCTCCATTCTTTTTCTCCTCCTTCTCCCTTTCCCTCTTTTTCTCCCTCGCGCTGTCACCACCCGGACCACAATCTCTCCATTACTATGGAGATCACCAGACTAAATCACCCCATTCACTTAACCCTCTTGATCGCCAACCACAATCTCTACTTCATGCTTAGTGGTGGAGGAGACTCAAACCTCAAACCTCAAACTCTGATCTGTGAGGGAGTGTTATACCAACTCCCCAATGTGGAGATGGTATGCACTTATATTTTTATCTGTGTAATTTTATACTATTTCTCTTGGTTGTGTGCTCATATTGATGCTTTTGAACATTATAATCCACGAAGAGAATGAAGTTGTGGTTTTGGAGTTTTAGAAGTAGCTAGAGGCTGCAGGTAAATTTTGTTGCTGCTGCTAATGAGGAACATTGTTCTCACAAGCTCTATCTTCTTTCAATTTGATGATCAAAATCTTGGGAACATTGTTCTTCCTCTTTGTTTATTTGTTTTGCTTGTTTAAGTCAAGCATCAATCAATTTTGGTGATATGAGCTTGATGTTAAAAAGTTAATTTGTCTCTTGGTGAGAGATGATGCTCAGGGTGATGATAGTGATGATGGACTAAATGAATTCATGCAGATAATGCGATAAGTGTTAATAGAGGATAAGTATGTGTTTAATTAATTCTCAAACCATAACATGGTATTGGTATTTTTGTTAAATTCTTGTATTTTTAAATTAATTTAAATTATTAAGTTTGTCTATAACCATGCATGGAAAAAATGCAAATATAGATAATTATTTTCAAGTTCTTTATAAGATAACATAAGGCCAATGTGCATGACCTTAACTATATATTAATAGCTAGTTTTGAGTTATATATTGGTTGATTAGGTGACTATAAAGTTTTTTTTTTTTTTTGAATAAACTATAAAGTTTGTTGAAATTAACTAACTTCATCATATAAATTATAAATTATATGGTTGAAATTAATTATTCTAAATTAATGAGTTGACTCTTTGTTGACTAGACTAAACTCCATATAATGGAGTTTTAGTTAGTAATCAGTGATTAGAGATGATTAGAGATTAAAGCATGACATTAAACAACTTAATAAGTCATCATTTATTAAAAATGATTGATAAAGAGTGGAAGTCATGAATGCATCGTCACATGCATGGATATATTCAATGTATGTCAAAGTAGACATTCTCATAAATATAGCATTTCATTTGTCATGACAAAATGAATGCATAATAAATTAACCAGCTTGGTTCATCAAACAGACTATTATATATATGTTAGACATTATAAAGCTCATGAAGACGTTAATTAATAATAAATGAAGGTTTGGTATTATAACATTTTATTTGTCATCACAAAATGAATGAATAATAAATTAACCAACTTAGTTCATCAAACAGACTATTATATATATATATATATATATATATATATATATATATATATATATATATATACTAGCACTTATATACATACTAGCACTTATATATACTATTATTTAATTTTTCAGGTACTAATTTAGCATTTCAAGCACAGAGGTTGATCAAGCATATTCAAAATTTGAATCTTGTCATCTACGCAGACACTAGATTATAGTTTAAAGCTGTAGGAGGTATGGGTGTTTCCCCAACACCCATTTATTTCTATTTTTAGTGACCATCTACATAATCTGATGAAGTGTGTGGTTTTCTCTTGTTCCTCAGTCTCATGTTTGTACACTCTATTTTTGTAATTGTTTCAGATTTTGGTTGAGAGGAACCCATCCGTGATTCAAGGTATGTTTAACTATTTGTTTTATTATTATTTTTGGTAATTTTCATTTAGCATGCAATGCATGGAAAGTGAGTTTTGTATTGTGTATAAATTTTGGTTCATGAGTTTGATGGCTTTTCAAAGAAATATTGATGCTAAAAACAATGGTTTCATGCTATGGTAATTTTGTTGATCATAAGCCTAGGAATGCCAGTGTAAGTGTATGCTGGTTTAGATATGCACTTTCTTTCCTATATGAGATTTCTTTGTTTAATTTTAATGCTATGGTAATTTTGATCAATAGACTAATGGGAATATCAGGCATGCGAATCATGTCTCACTGAAAAAACAGAGTTTTGCCTTTAGGGAACTATTCCGTTAGGTACCTTCGAAAATATGCATTTCATATTTTGCATAAGAAAATCTGATAAAATGATTGATATTTCATAAGAGATGAAAATAACTAACTAATTCAATTTTAAAGAGAAAGAAACATTAATATCAAATAGTATTAATCTAAACATTACTTCATGGTTTTTAAAATCATTTAGGATTGTCAATGGCTAAAGATGGATATTGGGCATGTGCTCGTTTAGACGAGAATGGATATATCACAGACCAATATATGGGGCTGTTGAAGAGTACATAACTTTTGTAATGAACGATCAATGGTTTACTAGTGGTGATAGAATTAGGTGCCCATGTTTGAAATGTCAAAAGCATTCATTTCTTAAACACGATGATGTGCGGTGACACTTATACTATAATGTTTTTTTGTAATGATCCATTTTCTAGTGTTTTGCAATCATCCAGAGTTAGAGAGGAAGTTGAACAATTATACAGTGTGGAAGTTGAAAATCCATATGCTAATATAGTTAGGGATGCTTTTTACTCTAATGTTGATCAAAGCTGGAATTGTGATGGTGGGTCAATGTCTATGGATCATGAACCTAGTTTAAGGCCATCATCTTTTTTTCCTTTGTTGAATGATGGTGAAGAACTAGTGTGGTCTGGTTGTACAAAACACACGACAATATCAGCAGTGTCACAACTGTTAAATTGCAAATCTAAATTCAATATCAGCGAAAACTGTTTCAATCGTCTAATGGTCATCATAAAGGGTATACTACCAGAGAATAAAGACTTACCAGAGAATTATTACCAAATGAAGAAGAAGATGACGGCATTTGGCCTTCGATATGTCAAGATTGATGTATGCGACAACAATTGCATGTTGTTTAATGGATAATTTGAAGAGTTGGAATACTGTTACGTATGTGGTCATCCTCGATACAAATCAAGTAATACAAGTGAAAGAAGGGTCTTTAAAATTCCTTATAAGATTTTGCGATACTTCCCACTTATACCTAGGCTTCAGAGGCTTTTCATGTTAAAGAAAACTGCAAAGAATATGACATGGCATGCACATAATCGAAGTTCTCCAAGAGAGTTACATCATCCTGCCGATGGAGAGGCATGGCAACACTTCAATCGTACACATGAGTCATTTTCTGGTGAAGCGAGGAATATCAGATTAGGATTATGCACAGATGGGTTTGCTCCTTTTAAGCAAGGTGTGAGACCATACTCTTGTTGTCCAGTAATGTTAGTGATATACAATTTACCTCCTTGGCTATGTATGAATCAACCATATTTATTCCTCAATATGATAATTCCTGGGCCAAATAGTCTATCTCAGAATATAGATGTCTTCTTGAGACCTTTAATAGATGAGTTGCTAATTTTGTGGCAGTTTGGTGTTTGAACCTTCGATAATTATAGGCAAGATCATTTTTTTACTTCAAGCAGCATTAATGTGGACAATTAGTGACTTTCCTGCGTATGGTATGTTATCTGGATGGAGCACTCAAGGAAAATTATCTTGCCCTTATTGTATGGCAAATTTGAAGTCATTCAATCTAAAACATGGCTGAAAATCATGTTTTTTTTGAATTGTCACAGACAGTTCTTGCCTCTCATCATCCTTTTCTAAGACAAAGAGATAAATTCAGAAGGAGAGTTGATCATGATCCTCCAATTGTGATATTATCAGGTGAAGAAATCTTGAGAGATGAAGAAATCTTGAGAGATGAAGAAATCTTGAGAGATATTGATAGCTGCCCAAATTTGACATATGACACCAAATGTCTAGTACAAAAACTAAGGGGTTATGGGTCAACTCACCATTGGACAAAGAAGAGAATTTTTTTGGAGTTACCATTCTGGCATACAAATTTAATTCGCCATAATTTGGATGTTATGCATATTGAGAAAAATATTTTTGATAATATATTCAACACCATGATGGAAGTTAAAGGCAAGACAAAAGATAATGTAAAGGCTCGATTGGATATAGAAGAGTATTGTAAACGACCAGCTTTACATTTGGTGAAAAGGAATGGAAAAACACTCAAGCCAAAGGCTTCATATGTTTTAGCGAAGGAGGATTGATATAGGGTGTTCAAATGGGTGAAACAACTTCGACTACCTAATACTTTGCATCCAATATAGGGAGATGTTTTAACTTAGAAGAAGGCAAGGTCTATGCAATTTAAACTCATGATTGCCATGTGTTTATGCCACGATTGCTTCCTATTGCCTTTTATGATTTGGTTCCCACCCCAATCTGGGATGCAATTACTGAGCTTTCCAATTTCTTCCAAGATCTTTTCTCCACCAAAATAACTATTGATCATATGGTGTTGTTGCGGAGAAATATCATCGAAATAGTTTGCAAATTAAAAAAGGTTTTCCCACCCAGCTTTTTCGATTCAATGGAGCATCTAGTAATCCACCTTCCTTACGAGGCTGAAGTTGGTGGACCAGTCCAATATCGTTGGATGTATGTGTTTGAAAGGTATACTAATATGTACATTTACAACCTTTACCTAGCTTAAGTGTTTTTTAGCTTCATTACACAAAAAAATTTATTTGGTTATGATACGTAGGTTTCTACATCAATTAAAGAAGAAAGTGAAAAACCTAGCTTGTGTTGAAGGGCCTATATGTGAAACATATATCATTGAAGAAATTGCATCATTTTGTGTCTTGTACTTAGAAGAGGATGTCGAAACAAACTTTACTCGACTGCCACGTAATGATGACGGAGGTGAAGTAGGTCCCATGGGATGTCTTTCGATTTTCAAACATCTTGGACGACCCTTGAGATAAAAAAAAAATACTCGATATCTGACAACAAATGAGCATATGGCTGCAAAATTATATATTCTGTTGAATTGTGAAGAAATGATTCCATACATTGGGTGAGTAATATTTATTTTTTTGCTCAACTTCCTTAGTTTTGGGAAAATATTTTTTACAATATTTTCTTTATTTCATACGATTAAGGACATTCGATGAAATGGTGAGAAGGAATAACCCACGTGTTACTGATAAAGAATTGGAGAAAGCATGAGATACCACATTTGTATCATGGTTTAAGTGATATGTATGTATCAAACTATGTGTCCTCCTTTATCATTTTATTTTTCATCTAGTAAGAAATTATTGAAATTCGATATTTCTACTAGGTGAAAGAGAATTGTTCCGAAATTGATCGTCGTATTACTCAACTCGCTCATGGTCCATCTCGATTGGTAAACTGCTATAAAGGTTACTTTGTGAATGGTTTCAAGTTTCATACTAAAGAATATAGCGGTCATCAGTCGACACTGAATTGCGGTGTATGCGTGAACGGAAATTGTTATAATGATTATAATGACTTTTATGGTGTCTTGCTAGATGTAATTGAGTTGGAGTATTTCGGGAAAAGAAACCACATTGTACTTTTTAATTGCAATTGGTTTGATACAGATAAAGGAGTTCAGGTGGATCCTCGCCATGGGCTTGTGGAGGTTAATTATAAATCAATACTTGGCAGTAATGAGCCATTTGTATTAGCTGAGCAGTGTCACCAAGTTTATTACGGTCCTTATCCCTCGCCAAGTCCTCACCGCCGGAATTAGTGGGCTGTGTTCAAAACCAAGGCAAGAAGTATGTTTCACTTTAACACCAGTGAGCAAGAAGTACCTGATTTAAATGAAGGGGTTTATCAAGATGTTGAAGTGTCTAGACCATTAAATACCATATATTCAGAAGATATTGACAATGAAAGAATGATTTTTCATGGTGGTATTGAAGAAGTTCATGATGAGGAGGAGGAGGAGGACGGAGAAGAGGAATGTGAAGTAGAAGAAAAGGATGAAGAAGAAGAAGAAGAAGACGAAGATGATGATGATGATGATCCAGATGATGATGATGATGATGATGACAACGAGGCAATTAATGATGATGATGATGATGGCTAAGAACATCCAACTAGCCTATTAGCTGACGATCATTAAATCATTAAATATTACATGCTTTTGTTGAAAGTTATCCTTGGGGTTTGTTATTGTTAATACTTTCTACTAAGATATTGGTGCACTTGTAGTAGAGATCAACTTTTGTTGTTATATATATGTCCCTTGCCTTAACTTTTCTCTTATGCCTTCATTTTAATTCTCTCTCAAGTGATCTTAAACACTTATCATATTTCACTTATCATATTATTTTATTTTACTCAAGAAAATTTCCTAGTAATTTTCATTATTGCTTCCCAAATTGGAACAAAGAAATGAAATCACTATTGATGAAAATAGTGTTTTGGCAGGATGAAATATTTATTTCTCTATCTCTTGTATCATTGTCATGCATTATATATATCGGATCTATCTAGAAATGCATATTAGGCATGGATATCCATATAGGTGAAAATTCCAATGACAATTGTCTTGATGTACTTGTTAAAAGCTTTTTATCTGCATTATGATCACTTTCTTACGATTGTACTTAACATGCACTTGTTTCTTACTAAGATGGTGGTATTCTTGTTCTATTAGAGACATCATGCATCGAGCAAAAGCTAAGAAAAAATCCAAGACAAAGAAATCTTTGGAAGCAAATGCAGCTAAGGATCTTCCAAGTCAAGTCGCATGGGAAGGATGGTTCAGACCACATCAATCGTCCTCACAAAGTCCACAAGAGATGAACCAACCTATTCTTGCGCGAATGCCAAACTATGAAGATGAAGAAACACAAGATCCTACTATGTCAGCTGAAGAAAATCATGATGATATTACCCCTGAAATACAGAAAAACAAACGCCGAAGAGGTCCTAACAAAGAAATACCCGCACCGGCAAATCCAAATGAGAGAATGTTGGTTAATATTTTACATGATGAGTAAGTTACATGTTTAATTTATTTATTTGTGCCAAAGTCATACTTGACTAATATAGGCCTAATTCCTCCTTATTTTTTTTCTTACGATGATAGGAAATTTGTAGACCCTAAAATTGTTAGAACAATTACAAAGTGTATCCAATTACACTTCAACGATGCATGGCCAACATGGAAGAAAGTTGCTGAAGCTATCAAAGATGAGATGTGGGCAAAATTTGAGGTGTTTATTTCTCACTTTTTGCATAACTTTGATTCTTGCTACCGATATACTCCTGTTTAGTGTTTTAATAAGGTGTAAATCATATGGTATTTAAGCTATACACATAACATAATACATGCGCTTACATTGACAATGTTTTCATATCATGAAATGCAACTCCTATGTTTAACTTCTTGTTATTGCAGGAGTATAATTGGTTGGGGACTCTGTTATTGTTTATTGCCCTCTTAAAGAAATTAGCTAATTGTTTAGTTGTGGTTGTATAAAAAAGAATAAAGTACTCCAATCCCCATCACATCAGTTTATTTTTGGGTATTTATTGTTTAAAAAGATTATGGCTTGGTAATATGATTTCTATAGTTGAAGATTTAATTATCAAACATGCATGTAAAAGATACTTGGACAAATAAACGATGATCTCATGGATGAATTTCAAGCCTGGTTAGTTTTCTTTTCCAATTGTATATACATGATCACTTGAAGATACTTACAAGTCTTTGGGATATATATGAAAAATTCATTAAGATAACTCTAAAAATAAACTATACTTAACTATATGAGAGTGAAGTGAAATTTAGAGCTCTAAATTAGGAACACAGTTCACTGATTGAAATGTCTTGTTCTATTTCTTAATCTTACAGTCTTTTTTCATTATTATTATATTATTTTTTAATCTTACAGCCCAATTCCCACTCTATGATATTCTGAAATGTCTTGTTCTATTTTTGCAATATGATAATCTAATGGTGAAATTTTTACCCATGTGTTATTTGATAGGGAAAATTTATGTGCCCTATTGAGAAAGCAAAAGTTGTGAGAGCAATTTGGGAGACTACGTGCAAGGAATGGTTGTGTGGTATGTTGGAAGAAGAAAGGAAGCGGGCAATGAGACATTTTGGTGTTAGTGATATTTCAAAGTGCAAAGGTTACAATGTAGGTTGGATACGAATGGACATTTGGGATCGATTGGTTAGTGATGTGTGGACTACTGATGCAAGGAAAAATTGATCAATTAATGGCAAGCGAAATAGGATGACTGAGAAAGATGGAAGCATCACCAAGCATACCAGTGGATCGATCCCTTTTATGGTTCATGCAGAGAGGATGGTATGTACATAATTCATATTTTAAATTTTACTTGCACGTGTCTTTATAATCTCTTATTTAATATCGTCATGTAGGAAAAACAACTAAACCGAAAACCAACCTATGGAGAATTGTTCAACTGCACCCACAAACGTGAGAAAGGTCAAGGTGATTTTGTTGATCATAAGTCCAAGAATGTCAGTGTAAGTGTATGCCCTTGATAATATGCACTTTCTTTCCTATATTCTTGTCTATGTTCTTAATATTTCTTTTCACTTCGTTGGAGAATAAATGTGCTGCCTTTTTTTTTTTTTTTTTTTTTTTCTTTTTAAGAGATAGTATTTATAGAATTTAATCATGGTGTGCTTTCCATCATGGCCATATAGGAGAATTTACATATGTTTTCTTACAATCCATGTATCTTTATTTGTGCATGCTTCTTGTGCCAAAAACTTAATATTATTCTTGTATGGGGATTATTACATCACAACTTTTTTACTGTCAAATTTTTATTGTCATGTTATAATGTAGGATCATTGATCTTAATTTTGATGAAATTGCAAGTAGCTAGTTTATATATCTCTTGTGATGTATATGTTGATTTAATTCATTTGTTATTTTTTTATAGGAATCTTATACTTCTTCAATGAGTCAAAAGTATGGTCTTGATGAAGCCAATCATCCCGAGTTTATACATATCCGTGATGGAATTTTGTTGGTGATATGTATTTTCTTATCATTAATTTTAGTTTTTATTTTGGATTCATTTACAGAATATTCCGTTGGTGATGCTCTAGCATCACCCATGGAAAAAAATATTTCTGATGGAATATCATCAGCGACACAAAATTTTCTGACAAACGTTTCCAATAAACAATTCCGTCGCTGTAGGTCATCAGTGATGGAATTGTAGTATTTAGTTACGAAAAATTCCATCAGTGATGTGACTTTTTTTTTGTAGTGAATTGCTTTGCACTCGGTGAAATCTCACTGAGGATTAATATGAACTTTTAATGTAGATAATCCTTCTTGAGAAGAGATTATCCCTAATCCCATGTAGAATAGAAATGTAAGTTCTTCTAAAATATATTCCCTATGATTGAAAAGAACATGGAAATCACTTGATAATCCACTCGGAAGGATTGAGGGAGGGGAGCTCTCACTCCAAAGTGCTCCATTGCTAGGCTTACTCACAATCTCCTCCAATCACGGCATGCCTATGCTAGGTGGGTATTTCTATTCATCATAAAGAACATCAAACAAGAGAACTAGGGCTTGCATCAAATAGTAATTAAGAAATGAAAACACGTAATTAGATTTACAAATCATGGATTGCAATTAAGAAGCAATTAAATAAACAAGATCCACAACCAATATCAAATAGAGTAAAACCCTAGAGTTTAACACCCAAACATCTACAAAATTAGCCCTCCATTAATGAAGGGAAAGCATCCAAACAACTAGACAAGAAGGGAAATAAATGAGACATGAACACCCCTTCTCAATCATGCTAGAAGATGATTATTGGAGAGTGCCCAAGGACCTTCCGTGAATGCCACCAAGCTAGTCTTGATAGCTACGATCCTTCCTCTCCAAGATGGATGGGTTGAATTTCACTCCAAAGTTACCTTTGAAGCCCTGGAGATTCACCCCTTTTCTTCACCTAACCCTTGCCTCCAATCAAATCCAAGACGCCCTAAAAACCCTCATTATAAATAGTTATATTGTGCTGGCTGATGGGCTGCTTACGGGTGTAAGGATGTGGCTGTAAGGAGGCGGGGATGAAGGGTCAAGAGCCTTACTAGAACACTTACGACTGTAAGTTCCATCCGTAAGGTCTTCTGTATGGTGTTATGGTCTAGCTTATGGCCACAAATGTTGGATCGTAAGTTTCTCTATATGTCTTTGTGATATTCCTTATAGGTGTATGCTCTACTCGTAAGCTCCTCTGGATGATCTTTACGGTCTGACTTACAGGCATAAGTCCTTCTCGTAAGTCCCTCTGTGTAACTTTGTACTCCTCCTTACGGCATAAGTACACTTGCAAGGTTTTCTAGAAGTGTCTTACGGTCACCGTAAGGTGCCCATAAATAATCCTGTTTGACTTTCCCTTCTTTGATTGATGCCGAGAGAGTTCCATCTTGATCGTTTAGCTCTAAAACACTTCTTTTGGCTCTCTCTCATCTTAAATTATTGACCGAAGCCTGAAAGTACAAAACACATCATGTTTAATGTTGAATTCCAAAATATAACTCTAATACGTGCCTAATGAGTGTACAAAGTGATATAAAATAATGAACAATTGTACACTTATCACTTATACTCCTCGCTTGTGTGTGTATCAACCCTAACCTAAATGACACAAGCCACTCAAGTTCAACCAAGAAAATATAGACCTTATTCACTACCCATGAAACTCTAAACACTATTTATTAGGTAGTAGCTTTATACATCCTTTAGGTAGCCTTTTTTTCAATGGTAGGTTATCAAATGCACATTAGTAATGCACACAATCTAACTACTTAATAGCAACTTTTACTCATCAAAGATGATAGCACCTTTCACCATCTTACCATTCATATTTTCCCAATACAGCATTCATAAAGAATTCGACTTCTCTGTTTTATTCTTAACAACTTTTCTTTTAAAAAAATATAAGAGACAACTAATGGTTAACTTAGCAAAAGTTTACCCTAAGTTAACAAGTACACAAAGGTCAATATTTTGTGCTCAAAGTGGTTTGAGTTTCCAAGTGAA
Organism: Dioscorea cayenensis subsp. rotundata; assembly: GCF_009730915.1. Classification (NCBI taxonomy): domain Eukaryota; kingdom Viridiplantae; phylum Streptophyta; class Magnoliopsida; order Dioscoreales; family Dioscoreaceae; genus Dioscorea; species Dioscorea cayenensis. Next base: position 11,521,952 of record NC_052481.1, on the reverse strand, counting down.
GGTGAAACTAACAATTAAGTTCAAAATAAAGATTTACACTAGTGTTCTCCTTTACTAAAGGGTCCCAACTTGATATCATGGATAATCATTGGTCTACACTCATCAATAACAATAAATGCATCTACAAATAAACGCTTTCCCTACACTTGAATTGTACATTATCCCCACTGTACACAAGACATGCATAAATGATAAAAAAGAAGGGCACAATAAATGCAAGGAAGATTGAGGACTTTCCTAAACACAGAGAGTGATGTTGCCACTCTCGATGTGACGGTTTCAAGTTCCTAATACGCCATGCATACAACACATATCCTGAGAAGTAAGAAGGAGATATGTGGAGCTTAAGAAATAGAAAATTAAATAAAAATGAAATAAAGCAAGAAGTAAAATAAAATATGTACAAAATTGCAATTTTGAAGGGGATTCTCCTTGCTAACAGTAGAAATAAAAGTTTGAAATAACAAATGCTAAAGAAAAAAACATCATATTTGTAGTAGGAGCAAAAGCAAGAAAAGTGTTATTTTTGTAAGAAAGTCTAACACATTCAAAAAGATTGCCTGAAACACATAGCTTGTTTTGAAAAGAAAGGTTAATTTAAGTGAAGTTTGTTATAATGTTTAGTATTTTAATTTTAACTGTAATGTATTTAATATGATGTAGGGATTTCTTATAGTTCAAACCTCTTTCAAATTTTACCGTCAAATTGTTAAATTATTGTAGGGACTCAACAAAAAATATTATATAATTTCTATTTATGTAAAAAACGATTGGGGAAAAAAAATCAAAATTAGTAAACAAAAAACTAAATTTATCGAGAATGGTGTATCCATATAGGGAAAAATTGCTTTTCAGCCTACACAAACGTAGGATTGCAGGTCACATTCGGAAAGTGGATTTTTCTAAAGCATTTGATATGGTGGACTGGAATTTTCTGTTTGATTTATTGAAAGCTAGGGGGTTCGGTGATCGGTGGATTGTTTGTATTAAAAGCATTCTTTTCTCATCTAAGGCTACTATTTTGGTGAATGGTGCTCCAAATGGATATGTTCGCTACCAAAGGGGTTTAAGACAGGGGGATCTTTTATCTCCAATGTTGTTTGTGTTGGTAATGGATGCCCTTTGCTCAATGTTCTCCCATGCACTGAGATCCAAGGTGCTTGTTGGAGTGTCTTTAGGGGAGTTGGGCAGTAAATGCAATCTTCACTACGCTGATGATCTCCTGGTATTGACCACGGGTGGTCTCGAGGATTTGCGTGTGGTTAAGCTCTTGTTGTATGTCTTTGAGGGGTTGACAGGGTTGGCTACGAATTTCCCTAAAACTTGTCTGTACTCAACGTCGTGGGATCGGCTACTTGAGACGGCTGCGACAGACACCTTGAGATGCGCCAGAGGTTTGCTTCCAGTTATCTATCTGGGTATGCCGATCTCTGGTAAAAGACCATGAAAGCAAGATTGGGAAGAGCTCGTCTCAAAGGTCAGAAATCGTCTTGCTTTATGGAAAGTGCGACACCTGTTGTTTGGGGGATGGCTTACTTTGGTTAATTCGGTCCTCTCAGTAATTCCTACTTATTGGATGTCTCTGTTTAGGGTCCCCTGTTGGGTCATTAAGAAGATTGATCGGATTCGTAGAGATTTTTTGTGGACTGGGCCGGACATTGAGCACCCTAAATGCAGGTTAGTTGCTTGGAAGAATCTTTGTCGACCCCGAGAGTTAGGAGGATGGGGTATTCTATATTTACACTGCTTCAACCAAGCTTTGCTTGGAAAATGGTGGTGGAAATACATGACGGACTCAACTTGGGGAGGTGAGAAAGTGATCCAGTTTAACTATGATCTCCAATGTTGGAACATGTTTCCCAGGCAGTCAGGTAGAGTGTCCTTTTTTTGGAAAGGGGTGATGAGCTGTCTCTCGGCCCTAAGAGGTTGTGTATTGCAAGGTGTCAATTCAGTGACGGAGACCCTTTTTTGGAAAGATCGGTGGGTTGATGGTCGGGCACCTATGTACATCTGGCTGGTTGAGTTCAGTAGGACCAGGGCACCCAACGGAACGATTTCTGAGCTCTTGAATCTTTTGGATCTTGCCCCATTCTCGAACGATCCTGAAATCCAGGCTATTAGGACACGGCTTCGTGGATCCTTTGTTAGTTCCGGAGATTGCAAATGGTGGAAACTTGCTGGGAATGGTAAATTTACAGTGAAATTCTTTTATAATTTTCTGATTGAGAGAGGGGGGCATCGGTGTCCCATAGCGAGATTTTTGGCGCAATATCCGTCCCCAAAAAGATTATCGTGTTCAACCGGCTTGTCCGGGCAAGATAGGATCCTTTCACTTGAGAATTTAGAAAAACGTAGATGCATAAGCTCCCAACTCGCTACATGTAGCTTTTGTGTCATGCCGAACGTAGTCGGGTGGACCATCTTTTCCTGCATTGCTCTTTTGCAAAACGGGTGTGGAGACATTATGTGGAGATTCCGCATCTCCCTAAACCGCCTGTTTCTATGACTTTGGTATGGGGTTCCTGGATGTCCGCTGTGAGACCGACTTGTAGAGACATGGGGGACTTAGTGGTCAAAGCAATTGTGTGGAATATTTGGATTGCTAGAAGTGATTGCATCTTTAATGCTATTTGCTTGTCTCGCCTCATGTTCTAACAAGGAAAAATTGATCGTATGCTATTATCTTGGTTTTCTACAGCTTCTGAGGGCCCTAGAGAGAAATTGGTGGAACCATGTGAAGCCATCCACCAATGTCTGGATTATGCCGGCCCCTGCGTGGAGGAGGTTGAGAAGTCTTTCCTCAACAAGTCGAGGAGCTGCTCCCTGGAGACTATGATTCGGGATCACGGAGTAGTCTTTCTCGTTTTTCCAGCGCTGCTAGGCGGCCTCGCTTATTGTTGTTTCTTTCCTTGTTAGTCTGTTCCCCGTTGTTCGCCTTTTGTTTCCACTTCTTGTGGTACTCGGGTCCTGCTTCGTGTTTGGGTGTGGCTTTTGTGGGTGTCTCAGATCGCTTTTCTTTTAATTGAAGTGGTTTATCCATTTTTCAAAAATAAAATAAAATAATAAAAACAAAAATCTTGCATTTCTTTGTAATTCTTTTAGAAAATCTAGAATATAGAAATATGGGCAAAGAGTTCTAGCATGACCTCTCGCTGCGTATCCTTGAGAAATTAAAACATGATTTAATCGGAAGGAGCAATTTATACATAAACTTGAAAAATGCCCCATCCGATTCTCCGTCCCTCATCCCCATCCCCATGCTTGCTTACCTTCACTTCAAGGGAAATGTGATTGTGATTACAAGGATATGCCACAAACCCTCAACTAGATTCAACTAGACCTGACTATACATGGACAAAACCACCACACACCCACACATATGAAAAACACAAATAGGCATGCGTATTACCTAAAAAGTTGACTCGTAATAAAAATATATATAAACCGTAGAATTACAAACTCAAGAAAAAACCTAATATGATAATGTTTGAATACAAAGCCTGAAAATTGCAATAATACAATGGCCAAAGTAGAAAGAAATTTATGGGTGGAATTTGGTTTACTAATTATTACTTTTGATTTCTATCATTTCAATCTTATTTCAAGGATGTTGTAATATATTTTCAGTGATGCACATAGGAGGAAATTTTACATTGAAATTTTTAAAATTTAAATAAAATGTTTTAAATCAACAACTATTTTCGCAAAAATACTATTAATTCTACCGCATGACAAGGGTTTTGAAACAAAAATTAAATAAAATTTACCAATTATATTTTAAGTGGAAAATGGAATAACAATTCTGATGTTTTGGGTATTTTCTAGTTGAGCTAACCTTTAGTCATATATCAATTTGAACACTAACATTCAAAATGTATCAAAGTGAGCACTAACATTTAATTTGGTTACACTTGTGAGGTTGTTGGGGTTTTCCGGGTGAGAATTCACACATGTGGATATCGTACTCTACCTCATCTTCACTCGTGAATGCCGCCACATCAACAAGTAGGGGCGAAAAAGGGGGAAAAAGATGATCGTAATCAGAGGATGAAGAGGTCGATGTGGTACTGACTATGGAGGAGAAGTGCACATCCGGAGAAATTACCGATGCGGGCATCCTCCGAGGGTGAAGATGATGTGAGTCCCGACGCCCACGCCACCGAATTCTCGCTGAAAACCCCCAATAATCTCACCAATGTAACCAAATTAAATG